>NW_022436950.1:42573576-42573898 GCF_009761245.1 Sapajus apella
CAGTACTTTGAATTCAACAGGATTGTCTTCAAGGAAAGTGGTGATAAATACAAGCGGCCTATACTACAATATAGAGCTTCTGAATTTTGGACAGGTAATTAATCCTGACTACAACAAGAAGGATTTTATTTTACTTTAATGTTTACTTTAACATACAAGTAAACTTTTGTTTTTTGTTTTTGTGGTCAAACTCTATTAGATATACCAAGCTTTTAAAATCAACGTGGTAAGCAAGTGCTCAGCAGTTAAAGGTAAATATATTTTCTAAAAAATACATAGAAAATTGATTGTTATTGCCCTTCTGAGTCTAGAAAAAAAAAAA
>NW_022436950.1:42573998-42593458 GCF_009761245.1 Sapajus apella
TGCCCTTCTGAGTCTAGAAAAAAAAAGAAAGAAAAAAAGAGGTAAAAAAAATATATATAGAAAATAATATTGTCATTTGAAGACTCATTAGGTGTTAACTTGAATTTTCTGTAATACTTATTCTTCCATATGTTTTTATGTTAAGTAAATATATAAAAGAAAAATTATTTATATTTCCAGGGTATTTGGCATAGACCCTTTCTTAACAGTAAAGCATTTTTATCTGTTTCACTTTAAATATCCACATTTTAAAAATCCCATCCATCTTTATGTCTTATAGTAGTAATTCAGATTTAGTTATTTAATATTTTCCACTTTCTTTGTACTGCCCATCTGCCCTAATATCTATTATAAACCTAATTAAAGCATTATTATTTAGGAGTTCTCCATAATTTTTTATCACATAACATAACCTGTATTGATTTTTTTAATGAAATGGACAATTGTATAATTAGGTATGATAGTAGCTTATGTAACATTTAGGGTAACATATTGTTAATGATACATTTTTTTAATGTTTTAACAGAAGAAATAACCAGTATCTATAAACTTCATATTCCTTGGTCTTATGAAGATTCACTAACCATTGCACAGTAAGTATTGAAAGAATTTACTTTAAACTTTGGTGTTTTTGAATAATAGATATTCTGGTTAGTTTATTTCTTTAAATCATGAATTATTAAAATGCCTCAGTAAAATGTGTTGATCCTATATGTAGCATTGTTCCTATAATTTAATATATAATATTCTTAGTAAATGATAGAGAACTTAAACTTTACTTACTTGTCAGCTGAACCCCCTTCCACCTTCTCCCAACTCCCGTGTCCTAAAGGGAGCATTCAAACAATTGTCATATCATTGAAAAAGTGCCCATCCACAATTACGGGTCTGGTACCTAGCTTCTACATTATTTGATTGTATTGTGCTGAGGATTAACTTAGCGATGGTTCTTTACCAGCATTTTGTATTTGAGAATTGATATTTAAGTTATCTCTTCAGGGTTCCATCTTCCACAGAAATTTCTGTGAAACTCCATATTGCTCAACCAGAAAATTACAGCCATGTGGCATTATTAAAAATGTATACATCATCAGACTGCAAGTATGAGGTAAGTTGTATGTTTGCTTGATTTTTAAGATTTAGTTATAGAATAAGCTAGAAACATCCTTTTTATACTAGCTTCAGATATATGGTGGTATGGAAGCCAATAAATATAAAAAATAGGCATTTAAAATACTTTAAATATTCTTCCTTTTTCCTGTTAACACCATCTTAGCATTCCATAGCTGGACCATTTGAAAATGTATACATCTTAATAAGTAATAGAAGATAAAGCCAAAAAAAAAGACTGTAGATTAACCTTCTACATTTGGAAGCCCCAAGTACAGAATCTTTATAAATTGAAGAACATCATGAAGTCAGCTGACATGGGCTTACTGCAGTAATTGACGTAATACTTATTGGTGTACAGCTCTACTGGTTGTTAGCTTAAGGATCTTCTTTCCTTTTCACTAATTATTTTAAGCTCTGCTAGTCATTAACGTGTGATTGTATACCTATTGTGTTTATTTTATAATTAAAGCACATCTCTTTATGTTAAGGGAAATAGAATTGAGAGTAACATTTTATTTACTTATGGATTCATGAATGAAGAGCCCCTAGATTCCCGATTTAAGTGGTTAAAGTACTTATTTCAGTGGTTATGACATCATAGGCTTCTGTGAAATATAAAACCAGTGAAAGCTCAACTCTTAAAGCCAAGCTTAAATATTTGGATTCTTTGTTAGAGCTAACTTTTCAAGGGTAAACTAGGATTGATACTGTCAAATTAATAGAATCTGTTCCTCCAGCCAAGTTTCAGTTGAACTTATATTATGAATTAATTTAGATTTCATGGAATTTATTAATGCTTTGATATCTTGCATTCTGTTTCTAACAGTTAAGGGTTTTTCAGGGCCATAGCAGTTTTTAACTTGCATATTCATATTTATAATATTAAAGGAATATAAAAAAGTGTGATAAAAATTTGGTTCCAACTAATGCATGCTCTCAAAATGCCCATGTTTTTCCAAATACTGCATATTTTCAAGAAGTCCATATATCGACAAAATTTAACCATTTTAAGTTTCCCTAAGAAATATTTATCTCCTTTCTAATATCAAATAGACTTCCTAATTATTAAAAAAAGTATATTTATGATAGAGATAATTAAGGGTGAATTTCTTTTCAAAATATTACTTTGGCTTAAATTCCTTTAGCTGGCATGATCTGGTAATAAGATAGTCTACTTAATTAAATATTTTAGGTAGTAAAGGAGCATAATAGCATTCACTCAACTGTCAAAGAATTAGATATGTGGGAACATATATTAAACAGTAAAACTACACTTAATACAATTTACATGGTGGCTCAGAAGATTCCTTAAGATCTTGAACGCCTTTAAGTTTACCAGTATGGAAAATTAATTATTATGGTTAGAGATGTGCAGAAGTGCTCAATTTAATAAAATGTAAACTAAAGGAGTTTAGGTGAAACTTAACTTTTTTTTCAATAATTGTTTTAAACTAGGTGACAATTAAGACTTCCTTTTCACAAATACTTGGACAGGTAAGAGAGATTCCTGGCTGGTTGATTATTTACTGTTTTATGAATAAATAACTGTAAGGAAGGGGTTGTAGACTTTTTCCATAAGGGGCTGGATAATCAATAATTTTTTTGCAGACCACATACAGTGCCTTTTGCTACTGCCACTGCTGTAGCTGCTTCTGTATTCTTCCTTTTTTCTTTTACGTTTTTCTTCCACTTTAATAAAATCCAAAAATTTTTCTTGGCCCACAGGCCATAGTTGTCCATCCCTGCTTTAAGGTGATGCTTTCATGTTGGATACATCCAAAAAATGAGAGCTGATACTTGATTCTCAAATTAATATTTTTGCCTAAATGAATTCTATATTAAGCCTTTATGGCAGGGCATGGTGACTCATGTCTGTAATCCCAGCACTTTGGGAGGCCAAGGCAGGAGGATCACTTAAGGTCAGCAGTTCAAGACAAGCTTGGCCAACATGGTGAAACACTGTCTCTACTAAAAATACAAAAATTAGCCAGGCGTGGTGGTGCATCCCTGTAGTCCCAGCTACTCAAAAGGCTGAGGCATGAGAGTTGCTTGAATCTGGGAAGTGGAGGTTACAGTTAGCTGAGATTGCACCACTGCACTCTACCCTGGGCAACAGAGGGAGACTCCATCTCAAAAAAAAAGAAAAGAAAAAAGATTTCATGTTGCTCATACCACACTATAAATTCATAGTACAATAAAATCCATAGGCTCTGTCATATAAATGAATGTTTTCAAATAACTTTTTATATTGTGCATGCTCAGTTTGTAAAAGGAAAAATAAATTCTATTATAGATAAATGTGTTGAATGCATTAATGTTGCAAAAATAGTGCACAAAGCAATAGAACTATAGATATTAATTAGCATTGCTGTAATTTGCAGAATTGTGCAGCCTGGACATAGATAAGTAACAGTTGATTAATTAGGGAAATTATATAGTTTTAAAATTCAGTCAAATTTGTATTACAGCTTTTATTACTTTTACTTCAGTTTTTGGCCTTTTGTATTTTGCAATCCAGGCATAGTAGAATTTTGTTTGAACTCTAAGTCATTTAATACTGTAATAATAAAACTCACAAGGCAAAATTAAATTAGAAACATTTGTTATATGCATTATCTCATGTAATCCTCTGAACAATTTGGTGAGAACTAGATTACAATCATTATTACATTATAAGGATGTACATTATAACATTATAAGTTAATATATAAAAATTCTGTACTAAATTAGGAAGGGAAGGTTAAAATCTTAGTATAAGTTGGAAAATAGCATCATGGATAATTACAATAAATATTTTAAAATGTTAAGTGACCAGTTATTAAATCTCTCTAATTTATACCTTTGTATATTTAGTATGGTCAAAGGGCATGTTACTGTACACAGTGGTTTGGGGTGGGAATATAACATACTGTTTTATCCATATAATTCCCATGTTTCATAGTTCAGTTTAGTAACAAGAAAAGTCAAGTTAGCTTGATAATGCTAGAGTCAAGCATAAGTACCCACCAAAAGAGGACAGACCTCATATTCTTGTTTTGATGTGGAAATCCTTCTAAAGACTGAGGATATACAGGTGTTACAGTAGCAGAGGTGGATTCTTTCTAAAATGTCAATTAAAAATTTGTGTTATTGAAGCTTAAGCTTAGTTTTGTAATAAAAAAATTTAAAGAAAAAAAGAATTTGTATTAATTAAATTCTTAAATTATTGAAAAGACATAAGATGTTCTTCCTTCATGCTGGTTTAAAAATGTAGCTTGTAGGTAGTTGGAGAGTGAATGAAAGTTGTATATCCTACTTGTTTTAAAAAATAGTACTTTTTTTTTTTTTTTTTTTTTTTGAGACAGAGTCTCACTCTGTCACCAGGCGCCAGGCTGGAGTGCAGTAGCGCAATCTTGGCTCACTGCAACCTCTGCCTCCCGGGTTCAAGCAATTCTCCTGCTTCAGCCTCCCAAGTAGCTGGGACTACAGGCACGTGCCACCATGCCCAACTAATTTTTGTATTTTTTAGTAGAGACAGGGTTTCACCATGTTGGCCAGGATGGTCTCGATCTCTTGGCCTCATGATCTGCCCGCCTTGGCCTCCCAAAGTGCTGGGATTACAGGCATGAGCCACTGCGCCCAGCCAAAATAGTACATATTTTAAATGTTGCTTCCTCAGTCACAGAATATTGAAGAAGAGTAATAAAGAGAAACTACTTGGGAGAACCTTCAGCCTTCAATAGATAACTTTTCATAAAGTTAATTTTTTTCTGAAAGAGGAAAATATATTCACATATTCTATAGTCCGCTCTTACGAAAAAGGGGGCAAAGCATAAACTGAAAGTTACTTTGGCAGGAGAATTCCATAAACTCAGGTAAATCATTTCTGTGCAGGAATGAAGTCCAGTGTTGCCAGATCTTCAGCTATTAAGAGAAACTAGAAATCTGAATTTTTAGATGAAATCTTTTAATTTTTTTCAATGTTGGCATGTAATTCAAAATTTAAAGAAATACTGTACCAAATTCTAAGTATGGCTACAGTTTGACTATGAGACAGGGAGGCCAGTTTATGATTGTAGGTTTAGTAGTATCTTAGATATCCAGCTGTATCTACATCCCAGTATAATATTTGATGCTCATAACAATGATCCTCTATCATTAAAAGAAATTTTATATTCAGAGTGCTCTGTGTAGGACCTCTTACAAGATTCTAAATGCAGTGAAGGGCATTAAAGGTAACAACAGCTAATGTTTTCCAGTCAGTTACAATGTACCAGTTACTATTCCAAATGCTTTATGCAAGTATGAATATATTTAAGCCTTACATCCCTGTGAGGTAAGTGCTGTTTGTCTCGTTATGCAGATGAGGGTATAGAGAGAGGGAAGGGAAAGTAACGGAGGGGGAACATAACTTGCTTAAGGATACAGAGCTAGTGAGAGGCAAAGCAGGAATCTAAATCCAGGAGTCTGACTCCTGAGCCTGCTATGATGCTTAACTTTATTTTTATACTCTCAAAAGTGCATGTTTTTACTAACATGTATATTTACAGTATATTATAGTATATTTACTAACATGTCATGTATGATTTGCTATTAGGTAGCAAAATGGCCTTTTTTTCCCTTTTACTCAGCTTTCCCAATTTTCCATGCGGAGCTGTAAACTATACTTCACAAGTATGGGCTGTACATTATCTGATTTTTTTCTCTTTTTACCTGGGAATCCATGGAGGAACTTTAGGGAGACCCTGAACTTTCTGAAATTTTTTGCAACTTTTGTGTAAGCTTGTACTTCCATAGCTTTCCTCAGGTTGCCAGAGAAGTTTACGTATGTTCTAAAAAAATTCTGTGGAATGGAGAACATGCTTTAAATTTCCTTTTAATAATGTAACATTAAAAGAACTTAAGGCTTTGTTTTTGTTGCATGTATCTTATAGAGAGCTGATACAATGACTTGAGGCACTATAACATAATGATTATGAACTTAGGCACTGATTTTAAAACCTAGTTCCGTAAAATTTTCAAACACAGTGAAGGACATAAAAAGTTAATAAAGCAGTTAACATTTTCTGATAACTTGTCATATATGAGTTAATATTCTGAATGCCTTACACAAATAAACATGCCTACTCCTCATAACTATCTATAAAGTACATACTATTATTGTTACTGTTTACTGATAAAGACATAGGGAGAGCTAAGTAACTTGCCTATTATATTTTTAATTGTACAAGTTAGTTGGGCTCTTATGCCTGAATTTCTTTGTCTATAAAATAGGGATAAGAACTACCTCAAAGGATATTGGGAGAAGGACATGGGATAGTGCATATAAGGTATATACTGTCATGCCTGCAACGTATTAAATAATCAGTGTGTCCTGAAAAGCAGTTTTGTAGCATATGCTACTCAATTATATGTTCTATTATGCCTTTGATGAAAAATTCAGATACATTTTTAGTTTGCTATATATTTTCAACATTTATTTTACTTAGAGTTTTTGATACTTTTACTGGAAATATCTTTGTGGCCAGGTCAGAAAAGCATAAAAACAACTTTTAAATTTTTGAAACTACATTTATTTCATTGACATGAATATTCAGGAGTTGCCCATTGACTTACTTGTTTTTTAGGTAGTTAGATTTCATGGTGGAGCTCTTCCTGCTTATGTCGTATCTAGTATCCTTCTTGCTTATGGAGGACAATTATATTCTCTTTTCTCAACAGGTAAGAATGCTTCTAATTTTTAAATTACTTTTGTTTTGAATATTAAAGTAGAACAACTATTAGTTCTACATGTATGTTTTTATATATAATTCTATTATATTGTATCAGGAGACATATTTAAGAGAGTTCTTTGAACTCCCTTTTTATAATTTTATGATTATGCCACATAATAGTAGTTACTATTCTGTTCTTGAAAGCTCTTGAAAATATCACGTAATTTTATGATGAGTCTTCTTTGCATCTTTATTACTTTTCTGCTATCAACCACGAATTCCAAAATAGTTTGAGGAAGCTAGTCCAGAGACCTTCAGTTTGCGGTCTGAAGACCTGCAAATTATTAACATTCTCTTAGCTTGTCAGTTTTGTATCAGTGTCATTTTTTAATGGAAAAAATAACTTTGAGTCTAACCAGATTAAGTCATTTTTTAAAATTCACATCAGAATCAGGAAGTATAATTATCTTCATATAATAATTTTGTTAGTATTTATGACTTAAAAAGCGATAAAACATTTAACCATAATACACGCCAAAAAATTAACAGTAGTACCCTAATATTATCAAATGCAATTTTTTTTTTTTTTTTTTTTAGGCAGAGTTTTGCTCTTGTCGTCCAGGCTGGAGTGCAGTGGTGTGATCTTGGCTCGCTACAACTTTTGCCTCCCAGGTTCAGGCAATTCTCCTGCCTCAGCCTTCCAAGTAGCTGGGATTACAGGTGCCTGTCACCATGCCCAGCTAATTTTTGTATTTTCAGTAGTGATGGGGTTTCATGAAGTTGGCTAGGCTGGTCTCAAACTCCTGACCTCACAATCTGACTACTTCAGCTTCCCAAGTGCTGGGGTTATAGGTGTGAGCCACCATGCTTCGCTTCAAATGACTTTTTAAGAAGTATTTTATTTTTAATTTATTTGGTTGATACATAATTGTACCTATTTATGGGGTATGTGTGATATTTTGATACATTTATATAATGTATAAAGGTCAAATCAGGGTAATTAGGATATCCATCAACTTAAACGCTTATCATTTCTTTGTGTTGGGAACATTCCAAATCTAGCTATTTTAAAATACACAATAAATTATTAATGATAGTCACCCTGGCTGGGTGCAGTGGCTCGTTCTGTAATCCCAGCACTTTGGGAGGCTGAGGCAGGTGGATCACCTGAGGTCAGAAGTTTCAGACCACCCTGGCCAATATGGTGAAACCCTGTCACTACTAAAAATACAAAAAAAATTAGGCAGGTGTGGTGGCGGGTGCCTGTAATCCCAGCTACTTGGAAGGCTGAGGCAGGAGAATTGCTTGAACCTGGGAGGTGGAGGTTGTAGTGAGCCGAGATTGCACCACTGGGGCAACAAGAGTGAAACTCCATCTCAAAAAAAAAAAGTATTAACTATAGTCATCCTACTGTGCTATCAAACTCTAGACTGTATTTCTTCTAACTGTACTTTTATACCTATTAACCATTCTTTCTTCATCCCTCCACCCCTCTTTACCCTTTCCATCCTCTGGTAACCATCTATTCTCTAGCTCTACGATATCAACTTTTTAAATTCCCATATATAATGAGGGCAAATAATATTTGTCTTTCTATGCCTGGCTTATCACTTAACATAATATCTGTCAGTTATATCCATGTTGCTGCAGATGACAGAATTTCATTCTTTTTATGTCTAAATAATATTCCATAGTGTATAATATATTACTGCTTTCTCTATCCATTCATTTGTTGATAGACTTTACGTTGATTCTATATTTTGGCCATTGTGACTAGTGCTACAGTAAACATGGGAATGCAAGTATCTTCAATATACTGATTTCCTTTCTTTTAGATAATATATACAGCAGTAAGATTGCTGGGTCATATGGCAGATCTATTTATAGTTTTTTGAAGGACCTCCAGACTGTTTTTCTTTCTTTTTTTTTTTTTTTTTTTTGAGACAGAGTCTCACTCTCACCAGGCGCCAGGCTGGAATGCAGTGGCACAACCTCGGCTCACTGCAACCTCCGCCTCCCGGGTTCAAGCAATTCTTCTGCCTCAGCCTCCCCAGTAGCTGGGACTACAGGCACACGCCACCATGCCCAGCTAATTTTTTTGTATTTTTAGTAGAGATGGGGTTTCACCATGTTGGCCAGGATGATCTCAATCTCTTGACCTCGTGGTCCGCCCGCCTCGGCCTCCCAAAGTGCTGGGATTACAGGCGTGAGCCACTGCACCCGGCCCAGACTGTTTTTCATAGTGGCTGTACTAGTTGGCATTTGTAGCAGTAGTGTACTAGTGTTCCCCTTTTTCTGTATCCTCACCAGCACTTTTTATTTTTTGTCTTATTTTTATAACAAGCATTTTAACTAGGGTGAGATAATATCTCATTGTGGTTTTGATGTACATTTTTCTGGTGATTAATGATACTGAACATTTTAAAAAATTTATCTATTGGCCATTGGCATGTCTTCTTTAGAGAAATGTCTGTTCAGATCTTTTGGCCACTTTTATTAGGGTATTTGCTTGTTTTGCTGTTCAGGTCCTTATATATTCTGGTTATTAATCCCTTAACAGATGGATAGTTTGCAATTTTTTTCCTAGTCTTTGGCTTATCTCTTCACTTTGTTGATTGTTGCCTTTGGTGTGCAGTAGCTTTTTAGCTTGATATAATCCCATTTTGCTTTTATTGCATGTACTTTTGAGGTCTTACCCAAGAAATGTTTGCCAGACCAATGTTCTAAAGCATTTCTCCATTGTCTTCTTGTAGTAGTTTTGTTTCAGGTTTTAAATTTGTCTTTATTTTGATTTAATTTTTGCATATGGTGAAAGTTGGGGATCTAGTTTCTTACTTCTGCCTATAAATTTCCAGTTTTCCCAGCACCATTATTGAAAAGACTGTCCTTTACCCAATGTATGTTTTGGTGTCTTTATTGAAAATTAGTTGGCTGTAAATGAGTGGATTAATTTCTGGGTTCTCTATTCTGTTCCATTGGTTCATGTATGTTTTATGCCAGTACTAAACTGTTTTGGTTGCTATAGCTTTGTAGTGTATTTTGAAGTCAGGTAATGTGATCCCTCCAGCTTCTTTCTTTTTGCTCAGGATTGCTTTGGCTATTGGGGTCTTTGTGATACCATATGATTTTAGGATTGTTTTTTTCTATATCGGTGAAGACAGTCATTAGTATTTTGATAGGTGTTTCATTGAATCTAGACATTGTTTGAGGTAGTGTAGACAGTTTAACAATGCCAACTCTTTCAATCCATGAACATAGATGGAATTGCTTTCTATTTTTTTTGTGTCTTCTTCAGTTTCTTTCATTGATGTTTTATAGATTTCACTGTAGAGATCTTCTATTTTGGTTAAATTTATTCATAGATATAATTTAATTGTAAATGGGATCACTCTCTTGATTTCTTTTCTTTTTTTTTTTTTTTTTTTTGAGACAGTCTCGCTCTGTTGCTCAGGCTGGAGTGCAATGACACAGTCTTGGCTCACTGTGAACTCTGGCTTCCAGGTTCAAGTGATTCTCCTGTGTCAGCCTCCTGAGTAGCTGGGATTACAGGCATGCGCCACCACACCAGCTAATTTTTTGGTATTTCTAGTAGAGATGGGGTTTCACCAAGTTGTCCAGGCTGGTCTTGAACTCCTGACCTCAAATGATTTGCCTGCCGCAGCCTCCCAAAGTGCTGGGATTACAGGCATGAACCACCATGCCTAGCCTCATTATTTGTTATTGGTCTGTTGAGGTTTTCAATTTTTTTCTTGATTCAACCTTGGTAGGCTGGATGTGTCCGAGAATTTATCCATCTCATCTAGATTTTCAAATTGTTGAGTTAAAGTTGTTTATAATATTCTCTAATGATCATTTGTATTTCTTTGATATCAATTGTAATATCTCCTTCTTTGTCTCTGATTTTATTTGGGTATTCTCTCTTTTTTTCTTAGTCTAGCTAAAAGTTTGTAGATTTTGGTTAACTTTTCAAAAAGCAGCTTTTCATTTTGTTGATCATTTTGTTTCTTTTGAAGCTTGTTCATAGCTGACATATTTTTTCAGTCTTAATTTCATTTATTTCTGCTCTGATCTTTATTTTATTCCTTCTACTAATTTTGGTTTTCATTTGTTCTTGCTTTTCTAGGTCCTTGAGATGCATCATTAGGTTTTTATTTGAAGTCTTTTTACTTTTTTGATTTAGGCATGTATTGTTATGTGAACCCTCCTCTTAGAAATTTCTTTGCTATATTCCATAGCTTTTGGTATATTATGTTTCCATTTTTATTTGTCTCAGGGAATATTTTAATTTTCTAAAAAATTCTTCATTAGTCCATTCATTGTTTAGGAGTCAATATTTAAAAAAAAAGTTTAAAGAGTTTTCAAAGAAGATCCACACAGTGCAGTTAGGTTTTTGTCAACTTAAATAACAAACAGAGAGAGGCTCTCTAAAGGAAAATGATGTTTATTTGGAATAGGGCATTGCAATGGGAATACGTGTGCTACAGTAAACTTATGCATATTCAGGGAGGTAAAGGAAGACAAAGGATGTTAAAGGAAAAATAAAAAAGATTACAATTGTTTTGAAATGCTTATTCTTGGCTACCAGGATCAATAACAAGGGTGGTGCCAGTTTGAGGTTGAGCAGGCAGTTGCTGGGCAGATGTCCTCAGAGAAAAGTTTTTTGTATGTACAAGGTTGAGAAGGCTTACACATACAAAAACCTTTGTTCAAGGTTGCAGTTTTTACAGTCTTTTGTGTTAGTTTTATTATCAAGAATACAAGTGTGAGAACTCTCTCTACATAGCTTTCCACAGCTCTATTTGTCAGGGTTTGTTTTCGTTTTTGTTTTTAACACAAATGATTCCATGTTGGTTCTGGCCAGTTTCACATTTTCCTCTTTTGATTAAGATCCTCCTCTGAAAGCATCACTGATCAATCACCCCATTGTTAGATTTTGATATCCCGTGGTACTGGAATAGACCTGTCCCAAGTTGCTGGTCTAATCCCACATTGTAATGATTGGTGACTTGGAGTCAGTGTCATAAACTTTATAGCCACATTTGGAGCACCTAGGGAGATTTGAAGGGAGTGGCTCTGAGGCTAAGCCTACCTGGAGTTCATTATTAAGTTCAGTTTTGTTTGTTCTGTAGTCTTTTGCCATCATTTCAAAGTGCAGTGCCAGAATTATTCTGTTAGGATTTATATTTCTACAAAAATTTTAACAAGTTAATAGAGGAATACTAGTGATTTTTGTACATTGATTTTATATCCTGGAACTTTGCTGAAGTCATTTATCAGCTGAAGGAGCTTTTGAGCTGAGACTATGGGGTTTTTTAGATATAGAATCATATCATTTGCAAACAGAGATAGTTTGCCTTCCTCTCTTTCTATTTGGATGCCCTTTATTTCTGTCTCTTGCCTGATTGCTCTGGCTAGGACTTCAGAAAGCCAATCCCATTCACAGCTGCCACAAAAAGAATAAAATACCTAGGAATATAGCTAACCAGGGAGGTGAAAGATCTCCACATGAGAATTACAAAACACAGCTCAAATAAATCAGAGAAGACACAAAAACAGATATAAAGTTTAAAAAGGGAAAATACAAAGTAAAATGATCAGTTTGCATAGTAGTTTTGAACCATGAGCCTAGGCTTAAACACAACCAGTTGAATATATCAAATAACCATTATCCTTCAAGTAAAATAAAGGTCATTAAGAAGGGTAAGGGTCTCATGATATGAAGTCTTGTTCTGATATCTTGGGAAAAGCTATCTGAAGAGTGAAAGTGTCAGCTTCTCATCCCGGTTTGTAGTTTGAATGACTCTGATTATGACATCAGGTGACTTGGTGAACTTTTTGTATGCCCTATACATCAAACATGATGCTTATTTCTTAAAATGCATCATCAAGTTTAAGCTTATAGGGCTTTCAGAACAGAGAAGTTCTCATTTTTAGTAATACCATGGAAGAAAGTTGGATTGGAAGAATCTGGAAGAATTCAAGATCTAGTCTAGTGTATCAAGTCTAGTCTATCAAGAACTTGAAAACAACAAACAGAGCTACATTCTAAAAGCAGGTGTATTATACCTTTTCTTTAGAAACATAATTCTTTTCTCTCTACATTGATCACATAGCAATCTCAGATTTAAAAACCTCTTGAGGGCTGGGCATGGTGGCTCATGCGTATAATCCCAGCACTTTGGGGAGGCTGAGATGGGTTGATCACCTGAGGTCAGGAGTTCAAGACTAGCCTAGCCAACATGGCAAAACCCCATCTCTACTAAAAGTACAAAAAATTAGCCAGGCATGGTGGTGTATGCCTGTAATCTCAGCCACTCAGGAGGCTGAGGCACGAGAATTGCTTCAACCCAGGAGGTGGAGGTTGCAGTGAACCGAGATCATGCCACTGCACTCCAGCCTGGGCAACAGAGCAAGGCTCTGTCTCAAAAAACAAACAAACCAAAAACAATAAAAACCTCTTGAAGTTTTTAAGGTTTTTTTTCCCCCATTTATTTATTTTATTGCATTTTGGGTTTTGGGGTACATGTGAAAAATATGCAAGGTTGTTGCATAGGTACACATGTGGCAGTGTGATTTGCAGCCTTCCTCCCCATCACCTACATCTGGCATCTCTCCCCTTGCTATCTCTCCCCAGCTCACCACCCTCCACCGTCCCTCCCCTATTTCCCCCCAACTGACCCCAGTGTATAGTGCTCCCCTCCCTGTGTCCATGTGTTCTCATTGTTCAACACCCACCTATGAGTGAGAACATGCGGTGTTTGATCTTCTGCTCTTCTGTCAGTTTGCTGAAAATGATGGTTTCCAGGTTCATCCATGTCCCTACAAAGGACACAAATTCATCGTTTTTGATGGCTGCATAATATTCTATGGTGTATATGTGCCACATTTTCCCTGTCCAGTCTATCATCGATGGGCCTTTGGGTTGGTTCCAGGTCTTTGCTATTGTAAACAGTGCTGCAATGAACATTCGTGTGCATGTGTCCTTATAGTAGAACGATTTGTAACCCTTCGGATATATACCCAGTAATGGGATTGCTGGGTCAAATGGAATTTCTATTTCTAGGTCCGTGAGGAATCGCCACACTGTCTTCCACAGTGGTTGAACTAATTTACACTTCTACCAACAGTGTAAAAGTGTTCCTATTTCTCCACATCCTCTCCAGCATCAGTTGATGATCGCCATTCTAACTGGCGTGAGATGGTATCTCAATGTAGTTTTGATTTGCATTTCTCTGATGACCAGTGATGATGAGCATTTTTTCATATGTTTGTTGGCCTCACATATGTCTTCTTTTGTAAAGTGTCTGTTCATATCCTTTGCCCACTTTTGAATGGGGTTGTTAGTTTTTTTCTTGTAAATCTGTGTAAGTTCTTTGTAAATTCTGGATATCAGCCCTTTGTCAGATGGGTAAACTGCAAAAGTTTTTGCCCATTCTGTTGGTTGCTGATTCACTCTAATGACTGTTTCTTTTGCTGTGCAGAAGCTGTGGAGTTTGATTAGGTCCCATTTGTCTATTTTGGCTTTTGTTGTCAATGCTTTTGGTGTTTTGGTCATGAAGTCCTTGCCTACACCTATGTCCTGATAGTTTTGCCTAGATTTTCTTCTAGGGCTTTTATGGTGTTAGGTCTTCTGTTTAAGTCTTTAATCCATCTGGAGTTAATTTTAGTGTAAGGTGTCAGGAAGGGGTCCAGTTTCTGCTTTCTGCACATGGCTAGCCAGTTTTCCCAACACCATTTATTGAACAGGGAATCCTTTCCCCATTGCTTGTTTTTGTCTGGTTTGTCAAAAATCAGATGGTTGTAGATATGTTGTGTTGCTGCTGAGACCTCTGTTCTGTTCCATTGGTTTATATCTCTGTTTTGGTACCAGTACCATGCTGTTTTGATTACTGTAGCCTTGTAGTATAGTTTGAAGTCCGGTAGTGTGATGCCTCCCGCTTTCTTCTTTTTGCTTAGAATTGACTTGGCTATGCGGGCTCTCTTTTGGTTCCATATGAAGTTTAAGATGGTTTTTTCCAGTTCTGCGAAGAAGGTCATTGGTAGCTTGATGGGGATAGCGTTGAATCTGTAAATTACTTTGGGCAGTACGGCCATTTTCACGATATTGATACTTCCTAACCATGAGAATGGAATGTTTCTCCATCTGTTTGTGTCCTCTCTTATTTCATTGAGCAGTGGCTTGTAGTTCTCCTTGAAAAGGTCCTTTATGTTCCTTGTTAGTTGTATTCCTATGTATTTTATTCTCTTTGTGGCAATTGTGAATGGAAGTTTGTTCTTGATTTGGCTCTCTTTAAGTCTGTTATTGGTGTATAGGAATGCATGTGATTTTTGCACATTGATTTTGTATCCTGAAACTTTGCTGAAGTTGCTTATCAGTTTCAGGAGATTTGGGGCTGAGACGATGGGGTCTTCTAGATATACAATCATGTCATCTGCAAATAGAGACAATTTGACTTCCTCCGTTTCAATTTGAATACCCTTTATTTCTTTTTCTTGCCTGATTGCTCTGGCTAGCACTTCTAGTACTATACTGAATAGGAGTGGTGAGAGAGGGCATCCTTGTCTGGTGCAACATTTCAAGGGGAATGCTTCCAGTTTTTGCCCATTCAGTATGATATTGGCTGTTGGTTTGTCATAAATAGCTTTTATTATTTTGAGATATGTTCCGTCAATACCTAGCTCATTGAGGGTTTTTAGCATAAAGGTCTGTTGAATTTTGTCAAAGGCTTTCTCTGCATCAATTGAGATAATCATGTGGTTTTTGTCTTTGGTTCTGTTTATGTGGTGAATTACGTTTATAGACTTGCGTATGTTGAACCAGCCTTGCATCCCCGGGATGAAGCCTACTTGATCATGGTGGATAAGCTTTTTGATGTGCTGTTGCAATCGGCTTGTCAGTATTTTATTGAAGAATTTTGTGTCTATGTTCATCATGGATATTGGCCTGAAGTTTTCTTTTCTTGGTGAGTCTCTGCCAGGTTTTGGAATCAGGATGATGTTGGTCTCATAAAATGATTTGAGAAGAATTCCCTCTTTTTGTATTGTTTGTAATAGTTTCAGAAGGAATGGTACTAGCTCCTCTTTGTATGCCTGGTAGAATTCGGCTGTGAACCCCTCTGGAACTGGGCTTTTTTTGGCTGGTAAGCTCTTAATTGCTGCCTCAACTTCAGACCTTGTTATGGGTCTGTTCAGGGTTTCGGCTTCTTCCTGGTTTAGGCTTGGGAGGAGGCAAGTGTCCAGGAATTTATCCATTTCTTCCAGGTTTACTAGTTTATGTGCATAGAGTTGTTTGTAATAATCTCTGATGATGGTTTGAATTTCTGTGGAATCTGTGGTGATATCCCCTTTATCGTTTTTTATTCCACCAATTTGGTATTCTCTCTTTTCTTTTTTATTAATCTGGCTAGTGGTCTATTTTTGTTGATCTTTTCAAAAAACCAGCTCCTGGATTTATTGATTTTTTGAAGAGTTTTTTGTGTCTCTATCTCCTTCAGTTCTGCTCTGATCTTAGCTATTTCTTGTCTTCTGCTAGACGTTGAATTTTTTTAATCTTGCTCCTCTACCTCTTTCTGTTTTGATGATAGTGTGTCAATTTTTGATCTCTCCTTGCTTCTCATGTGGGCACTTATTGCTATATATTTTCCTCTAGAGACTGCTTTAAATGTGTCCCAGAGATTCTGGTATGTTGTGTCTTCATTCTCGTTGGCTTCGAAGAACATCTTTATTTCTGTCTTAATTTCATTGTTTATCCAGTCAATGAGCAAGTTGTTCAGTTTCCATGAAGCTGTGCGATTCTGGGTTAATTTTTGAATTCTGAGTTCTAACTTGATTGCACTGTGGTCTGAGAGACTGTTTGTTACGATTTCCGTTCTTTTGCATTTGCTGAGGAGTGATTTACTCCCAATTATGTGGTCAATTTTAGAGTAGGTGTGATGTGGTGCTGAGAAGAATGTATATTCTGTGGATTTGGGGTGGAGAGTTCTGTAAATGTCTATTAGGTTTGCTTGGTCCAGGTCTGAGTTCAAGTCCTGGATATCCTTGTTAATTTTCTGTCTGGTTGATCTGTCTAATATTGACAATGGGGTGTTAAAGTCTCCTACTATAATTGTGTGGGAGTCTAAGTCTCTTTGTAAGTCATTAAGAACTTGCCTTATGTATCTGTGTGCTCCTGTATTGGGTGCGTATATATTTAGGATCGTTAGCTCTTCTTGTTGCATTGATCCTTTTACCATTATGTAATGTCCTTCTTTGTCTCTTTTGATCTTTGTTGCTTTAAAGTCTAATTTATCAGAGATGAGAATTGCAACTCCTGCTTTTTTTGCTCTCCATTTGCTTGGTAAATCTTCCTCCATCCCTTTATTTTGAGCTTTTGTGTATCCTTGCATGTGAGATGGGTTTCCTGTATACAGCAGACCGTTGGGTTTTGGCTTTTTATCCAATTTGCCAGTCTGTGTCTTTTGATTGGGGCATTTAGTCCATTTACATTTAGGGTTAATATTGTTATGTGTGAATTTGATACTGCCATTTTGGTGCTAGCTGGCTGTTTTGCCCATTAGTAGATGCAGATTCTTCATTGTGTTGATTCTCTTTACCATTTGGCATGTTTTTGGAGTGGATGGTACTGGTTGTTCCTTTATATGTGTAGAGCCTCTTTCAGGAGCTCTCGTAAAGCTGGCCTGGTGGTGACGAAATCTCTGAGTACTTGCATGTTCACAAAGGATTTTATTTTTCCTTCACTTATGAAGCTTAGTTTGGCTGGATAGGAGATTCTGGGTTGAAAGTTCTTTTCTTTAAGGATGTTGAATATTGGCCCCCACTCTCTTCTGGCTTGTAGGGTTTCTGCTGAGAGATCTGCTGTGAGTCTGATGGGCTTCCCTTTATGGGTAACTCGACCTTTCTCTCTGGCTGCCCTTAGTATTTTCTCCTTCATTTCAACCCTGGTGAATCTGACGATTATGTGCCTTGGGGTTGCTCTTCTTGACGAATATCTTTGTGGTGTTCTCTGTATTTCCTGGACTTGAATGTTTGCCTGCCTTGCTAGGTTGGGGAAGTTTTCCTGGATAATATCCTGAAGAGTATTTTCCAGCTTGGATTCATTCTCTTCATAGCATTCAGGTATGCCTATCAAACGTAGATTAGGTCTTTTCACATAGTCCCACATTTCTTGGAGACTTTGTTCATTTCCTCTTTACCCTTTTTTCTCTATTCTTGCCTTCCCATTTTATTTCATTGAGTTGATCTTCGACTTCTGATATCCTTTCTTCTGCTTGGTCAATTTGGCTGTTGATACTTGTGCATGCTTTGCGAAGTTCTCGTGCTGTGTTTTTCAGCCCCATCAATTCACTTATATTCCTTTCTATTTTGTCCATTCTCGTTAGCATTTCGTCAAATCTTTTTTCAAGGTTCTTAGTTTCTTTGCATTGGGTTAGAACATGTTCTTTTAATTCACAGAAGTTTCTTACTACCCACCTTCTGAAGTCTGATTCTGTCATTTCATCACACTTGTTCTCCATCCAACCTTGTTCCCTTGCTGGTGAGGAGTTGTAATCCCTTTTAGGAGGAGAGGTGTTCTGGTTTCGGGTGTTTTCATCCTTTTTGTGCTGGTTTCTTCCCATGTTTATGGATTTATCCACCTGTCATCTTTGTAGTTGCCGGCTTTCAGATTCGATCTCTCAGTGGACGTTCTATTTGTTGATGGTGAGGTTATTTCTGTTTCTTGGTTTTCCTTCTGACAGTCTGGCCCCTCTGCTGTAGGTCTGCTGAGGTCCACTCCTGGCCCTGCTTGCTTGGGGATCACCTGCAGCAGCTGCTTAACAGTAAGGGTTGTTACCAGTTTTCTTCTGCTGCTATCTTTGTCCCAGAAGGATACCCGCCAAGTGTCAATCTGATCTCTCCTTTATGAGATGGCTCTTTGGATATACAGGGGTCAGGGAGCTGCTTGAGGAGACGGTCTTTTCTTTATAGGAGCTGAAATGCTGAGCTGTGAGCTCCGTTGTTCATTCAGAGCTGCTGGGCAGGTACGTTTAGGTCTGCTGCAGCAGAACTCATAAACCGCTTTTTGTTCCCATGTGCTCTGTCCCAGGGATTTAGAGCTTTATGAGGTTCCGTTATGCTGCTGCCTTCCTTTTTTGTCCTTCAGAGCTGCCCTGCCCAGCAAGGAGGCAGCCTAGTCACTGTCTACCTGTAGAGCCTTTGCTGAGCTGCTGTGGGCTCCACCCAGCTGCCGAGTGAACATCCCTGCAGTCCTGTTCATATGGGTGTAGTTAGAACTGCCTGGGCAATGGTGGCCCGCCTCTGTTAATGCAGAGCTTCTCTGCGGTGGCGGGTTGCCTTGGCAACGGCGGGCTGCCTCAGCATTGGCTGACTACCTCCGTAGTGGTGGGCTGTCTGGTAATGGCAGACGCCCCTCCCCCACAGAGCCGGACCGTCCCGGGTTCAGCTGCGCTTGCTGTGAAGCTCTCAATCCAGAGAGTTTCTGATTGCTGTTCTTTTGTGGGGGTGGGACCAGCCGAGCCTGATCGCCTGACTCCCTGCCTCAGAGCCTTTTTTTTTTTTTTTTTTTTTAAGTTGATGTTCCAGTCGCCTGTTGAAGAGGCCCTGGGTTCTTTGTGTTTTCCCCTGCGGCAACTCACTGTGTTGGCTTAAACAGCGGCA
>NW_022436950.1:42593468-42605232 GCF_009761245.1 Sapajus apella
TGTTTTCCCCTGCGGCAACTCACTGTGTTGGCTTAAACAGCGGCACTAGATTTGTGGCGCTTTTTTTGCCCTGGAATCTACTGTCTTGGTTCTCTGCATAATCCCCTTTTTAAACAGACGAATGGGCGACTTCCTGTGGCTCCAATCACCAGCCAAAAGGGCACCCGGACTGGTGTATTTTGTATGGAGAACCGCTGGTCCGGGGCGCCCACAAAGCAGCCGCGCTGGCGACCCATGGAGTTCCTCCGCCTGGGAATTGCCTAGGCTATGGGCAATAAAAATGCGGCGTCCACTCACCCTCTGCGCTTTCACTGGGAGCTGCAATCCGGAGCTGTTCCTAAATAGCCATCTTGGATCGATCAAGTTTTTAAGGTCTTAAGGTTTCTAGGTCTGCCATCAGTTGGCAGTTTTTATTTACTCACTATCAGGTTGGGATTAAAGTCAGGTATTCTGTGCATCTTCTCAAATGTAACATTTTTTATTAAGCCTTGGTAATATAACTAACATTCAATACAGCATTTCCAGTTGTATCCTGTTATAAAGAGAGTTCAGATTTTTATTGGACTTATGCAAAAAAAATCATACAGCCATAAGAATACTCAAGATAGTTTCCAAATTTTGTAGGAACCAAGTAGAGAGAAAAAGTATATGATTCCATCTTTGTTCACAAAAGTATATTTTACCGAATTGATAGCCTAAGAGAGAAATTTTCCATAAATCTGGAAAATAAAACATTTAAGTGAAGAACCAACATTGCAAGTAGAAGTCATAAAAACACTAGTTGGTCAATCGCATGTAATTAATTTTCCTTCTACTTTATTTTGATTAGTAGTTTCCTGAGCCCATAAGTTTTTTCATCAGTGTTTTGGTTATTTTTATTTAGTTAATTGATCTTAAAGTTTTCAGAAATCTATGTTTAAGAGTACTTGTGGTTGGGTGCAGTGACTCACACCTATAATCCCAGCACTTTGGGAGATCAAGGCGGGCGAATTACGAGGTTAGGAGTTCGAGACCAGACTAGCCAACATGGTAAAGCCCCGTCTCTACTAAAAATACAAAAATTAGTCAGTCTTGGTTGTGTGCGCCTGTAATCCCAGCTACTCAGGAGGCTGAGGCAGGAGAATCGCTTGAATCCAGGAGGCAGAGGTTGCAGTGAGCCAAGATTGCGCCACTGCACTCCAGCCTGGGCAACAGAGCGAGACTCCATCTCAAAAAAAAAATAGTACTTGTTGGAGAGGTGTTGTGGCTCACTCTGTAATCCCACTGCTTTGGGAGGACGAGATAGAAGGATCACTTGAGGCCTGGAGTTTGAGACCAACCTGGGCAAGATAGGAAGACCCCATTTCTACAAAAAAAAAAAAAAAAAAAAAAAAAAGGTTAAAAAAACATTAGCTGGGTATGATGGTGCATGCCTGCAGTCCTAGCTATTTAGCAGGCTGAGGTGGGAGGATCACTTGAGCCCAGGAGTTCAAGGTTGCAATGAGCTACAGTTACAACACTGCCCTCCAGCCTGGGCCACAGAGCAAGACCCTGTCTTTAAAGTTAAAAAAAAAAAAAAAAAGAGGGGGAGGAGAAAGAGTTCTTGTTAAAGTTATTTCATGAAAAGCTTGATTGCAATACAGCTGACTGCAAATGCTTTTTGAGAGAAATTTAAGACAATAATTGTGGATGACAGAAACTTATAATAGTCACGGCTAAAATCTGATGAAAGCCTTCAGTTGACAAGGAAATTTTAGTTATTTCCATTACATGCAGCATTTTAAGATATCCACTAGAATTATGACTGACAGCATCATATCAGGACCATCAGATTTTTATCAATTTAACATAATTTTTAGAATGCTGACATCAATAACATATCCATAGAAATATAACTTTAAAGGAGATTTAACGTAGCCAGAATTATGACTAATAACATTCGATTTCTATGAATTTATGTAAGTTCGTAGCATATCAATAACATGAATATAACTGAAAGAGGATCTAGTGTCATTTATTTGACAATGTTTCCATATAATTTACCAAATAAACATAGTTGTTTAATATCTCTAGAAGGTGAGAGATGTATTCTTGCAGGCTCTTCAGTGGCCCAACTAGAAAATTGGAAAGTTAATTCTAGGTAAAAATGACTTAGTCTGGAATTTTCAGACACGTGTGTGGTGGCTTATGCCTGTTCTCCCAGCACTTTAGGGGGCGTAAGAGGGTGAATCACTTGAGCCCAGGAATTCAAGACTATTCTGGGCAACATGGTGAAACCCTGTCTGTACAAAAAATAAAAAATAATTAGCCAGTTGTGGTGGCGTACACCTGTAGTCCCAGCCATTTGGGAGTCTGAGAAGGGAGGATCACTTAAGCTTGGAAGGTTGAGCCTGCAGTGAGCCATGAGTGTACCATAGCACTCCTCCACCAAAAAAAAAGAAGAGAAAAGAAATTTTCATCTTTGGGAAGCTTGCCAAAGATACCAAAAGGTTCAAAACACTTGATCAAACGAGGGTCACAGGTCACTGTGAAATAATAGTAGTTAGTTTTTTTGTTTATTATTATATTTTAAGTTCTGGGGTATATGTGCAGAACGTGCAGATTTGTTACATAGGTATACATGTGCCATGGTGGTTTTGCTGCATCCATCACCCTGTCATCTACATTAGGTATTTCTCCTAATGCTATCTCTCCCCTCGCCCCCCACCCTGCGACAGGCCCCAGTATGTGATGCGTCCATGTGTTCTCATTGTTCAAGACTTCAAAAGCAATACAGAAAATTATATGGATGTAAAAATCTTAACCTTTTAAAGCTCAGTTTTCCTAAGTAATAAAAAAACCTAATAAAAATAACACAGGAAATTATCCCATAAAATGTCAGTACTATGTAATTTCCTGTGTTATCTTTATTAGGTTTTTTATTACCAAAAGGTAAAGAAAAGTCTGTGCAGTGTGACTGCGTCTTCTGTATCTTATTATGGAAAACTCATTTAGATAACCCAGAACTTGAATGAACCTGATGAACAGGGTACTTGAATTTAATCAGATACAGGAAGACTGTGTCTAAGGTTATAAGTGTAAACCCATATTACAGAGGAATATAAACAAGAAAACTAGTATTGGGAGCAGAGGAATACGTGGCTCTTAGATAAAGTAAAAACATTTGACATGGTTTCCTGATTACATGGAACAATTCAGATGTATCATGAAAAGCCAAGAATGTAGAATCAAGTTATCCAAGAGGAAAACATTGTTTATCTAGGCTTTCTAGATGAATATTTTCAGCTTTAAATAGTACAGTTGGAACTGGAGAAAAAAGTTAAAGGAGCTGACAAAAAAGGTTGAAAGAGAGGTTGTCATCTGAGGCCTTCTCAAAGGAAGAGAGGAAGAGCAGATCTCAGGAGGAAATGTGGCAGAAACAGAAACTCTGTACGATGTAGAGGATATGGCTATTAATGAAACAGATTTCAGATTTAAAAATCAAAACATTTTCTACGTGTAAATGTATATTCAAGAAAGCCTTGGTGCTTTTACATAGGTAACCAAATTTTTAGTTTTGCATTAGTATATCTTTAATATTGAAGTTTAATCTTTAGAAAGACACAAATCTGTTTTATAGCCAATTCGATCACATGCAAAATTTTCTTTCATGAAGTCACTCTTTATAAACTTTTTTCATGACTTAGACCTTTGATAACATTCTTCACATCTCTCCCTTACTTGTTGGTTTCTTTCTATCTTGTTTCTATTTTTTTTCCTAGATCTGTATTTTGAAACAACGTTTAACATCCAAATTAGACAAAATTATTTGTTCTCAATAAAGAACACATTTTTATGCCTTTCTTGTAATTTTTCTCATCAATGATACATTTTTGATATATTTTGTATTAATTAGAATTTTTATTATAATTTATATTTTTAATTAGAAATTTAACTCTTAGTAACCTTAAATTTAACAGGTAATTTGAACTGTCACTTATTTTACTATTTAATAGATGAGAACCAGCTTTTTTATTAAAGATTTACTTAAGTCACTGGACTAAAAGACACATGGGTTAATTATTATATAATTTATATGAGTACTCATTTATTGAAGCCAATCTGAATAGAGTTTCTTAAGGGATTTTTGGCCAACTCTGCCAATACATTTATATATGTGTAAATATACCTGAACATACGTAGTCATACTCAAAGGCCTTATAGCTTTCATTTTGGAATTTTAATTATAAAGTAGTAATACAAACTCACTGGTTTATAAACCAAATTATATTTCTGACAAAATTGGGACCTATTCATTTGGCTAAATTTTATTGGACTCATATATATAATTAAGACTGTGGACCAAAATTTGATGTAAAGTAGCCTCCATAGTAGTTTGATTTTTTCAAAACCTCTTTCACTCTTTTTTTCCTTTCTTTCTTTTTTTCAGTTTTAGATGAATTTAAGGGTTACATTTTCAATGTTTAGCTAGGACTGGCAGCAATTGTTTAAGAAAAACAAAATATCCAAGTAACCTACAGTTTATCTTTTGTTTGTTGGTCTGGTTTGCTTGACTAGTCAGTGTGGGTAGAGAGACATTTTAGCAGGGTTTTCTTCTAGGTTTTTTTTTTTTTTAGTTCTTGCATGGCAATAAAAGCAAAATTTTTATGCCAAACAGAGAAACCTCATATTATTGCTCTGAGCTCAATATTTTGACCTGTTTAACCACAGAGCCTAACCTGTATAAATATTTATCTAGTTCTTTTTATTTTCTCTAAGATTTTCTTTCAATTTAACTATTCTATCATCCTAAGCAACTGTTGGTCAGGCAAACTCAAGTTCACCTTTCCAAAAGGTGTCTAGGTTACTAGTTACCATGGAACTGCTGTAATTTTTAAAGTTATTAACTTAAAGCCCTTTAAGACTTCTAAAAAATCTTGACCAGAATGCCGTAAGCAGTGAGTTTTATCTCAAGACCATAGAAAAGTTAGCAGATTTAAAGTAGGCAGAAAACATTTTTTAAAAAAAGAGCTAGTGAACACGGAAGTCTTTACATTTAACTCTGTAGTTACACAGTGTTTTACTTTGAATAATGGCCACTTGTGCTCTGAATTTTCCTTGATATAATTTGCTCAGCAGTTTAAAAATGTGTGTGAGAACAGGCCATAGCCTGTTGGATTCCAATAAACCTGGCATCCCTTAATTAATGTTTGAGAATACCATTCCATTTTTTTCTTAATATATTAAGGGCAAAGAAAATCCTATAAACTGTTGGAGAATGTCAAGAGGTTGGACCAGTAATTTAGATGATAGTGACCACATTAGTCACTAGTCATATGTCTAATTAGCCGTTCTGCACCCACCATTTAGAATTTTATTTTGCTGTTAGAAGATTTTCATAAGCACACAAGGGAAAAGAGCCAGATCATGTACAGACACAGGACCAAATCAAAAGAAACCGAGATAAAAATGTTCACATAAATTTTAACCCAGAATGCAGATCAAGTAAAACATTAAAATAGGCACACAGAAAACCAAAAGTAAATTCCCCAGAAAAGGCATGTCTAACAAACAGAATGTAAATTCCATAGAAAGTAGGGTCCTCAAACCACAAAGACATTTGTCTTTACACCAGGAAAGACTTGCCAGAAAAGACAAAAGGTCTTCTGTCATCCCAGGAGAGATGTAAGGTCCTTTATTTACCAGACACAGAATAAAGTCAAGAGGTTCTACCTTGATTTTAGAGGGCGTTGGCCTGACAAAAGGTGTGCCGTGGAAGCAGAGAGCTCCAGGGGCTCAAGTAAGTACTGCACAGCAGTTCTCAGTATCATCAACTGTCTGAAAGTAATCCTGTTCCATGTCCTACCTCTGGATACTGTTAATGTCAACCTAAATAACAGAGAGAGGCTCTCTAAAAGAAAATAATGTTTATTTGGGAATAGGTTATTGCAACGGGAATCTACAAGTCATAGTAAATTGTTTGCAAATTCAGGAAAGTAAAGGAAGACAATGGGTGTTAAAGAAAAAATGAGGAGGATTACATAATTGTTTTGAAATAATTATCCTTGGCTACAAAGATCCCTTAGAAGGGTGGTGCCAGCCTGAGGTTAGACAAGTAGTTGCTGGGCAGATGTCTTCAGAGAAGTTTTGTTTCATTTTTTGGTAAGGTTGCAGTGGCCTTTCTGCAGAGTTGTGGTTTTTGCAGAGTCTTCTGTGATAGTTTTGTTATTAGGTATACAAGCATGAGAACCCTCCCTTCATTCCAGGCTGTATTTGTCAGAGTTTTTTTTTTTAAACACTGTGACGCCATTTTGATTCTGACAGCTTTCACAGTTTAAACATTGTTTCTTAATCTATTCTCCATCTCTTTTTCTCCCCTTATAATTTTTAATCTAATAAAATTTTTTTAGTATACTTTTTCATTTTCTACAAAGTGGATTTTGCTAGTTTGGATTTTGCTGATTCCATTCCCCACGGTGGAGTTGAACATGTTTTTCTATTTTATATAAATTAATAATTAGAGCTGTATGTATGATCAGATTCAGATTATTTCCCACCCATCCCCACCCCTATTCTTTTTTTGCTGTTGCTGCTGCAAGAATAGTTCATAATATGTATACTTCTAATAAGAGATACCTACTCCCTAATTTCCTTCCATGTCATCCTAGTTTGTTTCCTTTTCTTTCTTCCCTTTCTTTCTCTCTCGTCTCTTTTCCTCTTCCTCTTTCTCTCCCTCCCTTCCATTTTTTCTTTCTTCTGTTTGTCTGTCATTCCTTCCTCCTTCCCTCCTTCCTCCCCTCCTTCCAACAGCCAATGCTTCAATTACCTTTTCATCCTACATGTGGCTAAGGAAGACAGATGATTTCTTAAACTGATGTTTCTTCTCTCCCAAATTAGCAAGGATTTGGGAGAGCAGGGATGCTCTAAGTTTTAAGACATCCCCCCAAAAATTCCTCGCTTGTGTTCTCCATTTTATACCCTGGGACTTGAAGTTTCCTTCCTGTAGTCTGAAGACTTCTTAAAGTGTACAGCCTCATCTTGTTCTCCATTCTATTCCTAGTGTCTATGATAATGCCAAACACACAGTAGGCATATTGAACTGTATCAACTGTGTCAGTTAGGTCCTGGCATACTGAATGGAATAATTGAAATTTTAATGGACTATTTCAAAGGCATGTGTAGGGTTAGGAGAAACCAACAAGAAATGATAAGGTGCTAAACTAGCAACAGAGCCATCTGATACTCAGAGGTAAAAGGACAAGAGAGGGAACAAACCTAGAGGGCTGTAGAGGTGAACAGCATTCCTGGAGCTGTAGCCTTAGGTGCAGGAACACTCTAGCCACTGTCAACCTGTGGCTAAGCAGGATAAAGATGAGAAAATACATGCACACTAACCTTATTTTCTCCTACCCTCCTATCTGCCAATACCTCTAATTCACTGAACTTAACTAGAGGCCACTCCGTAAAAGTCAGCCTTCCAGAATTCAGGAAAAAATGAGGGGTAAAGAATGGATCTGGAAAAGCAGATACAGAAACTGTAGTACAATGGGCAAAGTCTTCCCTGGAGTGTAACAGTTATTACAGTTTCCCAGGAGGCTAAACTTGTTTTGTTGGGCTTGGACAGTGATTAAGGGAGGCAGGAGATGGGACGAAAGAGTTGGGCCTAAATATATTAAAGCAGTCCATAAATTCCTTCCACTCAAATCTTTCTGCAGCTACTCAGTGCCCTTCAGTGACTTTTATATGACTTCAAGTCTACCTTTAGTGTTAATTTGATTTAACCTGTATTCCAGGAAGAGGTAAGCAATATTCAGTTGATCTGCCCCAGACTCAGCCTTTTAATTAAGAGATTATTCTGACTGACATCAAACAGGCTTGAGTTTAAATGTCTATCTTGTTTTGAAAGTCTGAAAAAAGTCTAATTTTTTCTTGGTTTCAACTGACTTGATAATTGATTATCAAACATACAGAATGTATATCTAGGGGATATTTGATGTCGGTTAATCTAGAGGCTTTAAGTATGGGATTATGTCTCCAACCAATTAAAGACGTAGTTTTGAACCAAAGATGCTTATGAAAAATCACTTGTGGATTATACCCACTAGAATGACTATAATTTAAAAAGAGACAAATAATAACGTTTTAATGAGGATGTGGAAAACCTGGAACCCTCATACACTGCTGGTGGGCGTGTAAAATAGTATTACTACTGTGAAAAATAGTCTGACAGTTCCTCAAATGGTTAAATATAGAGTTATTGCATAACTCAGAATCTGCATTTTTAGGAATATAATCAAGAAAAATAAAAGCACCTATTCATACAAAAATTTATATACAAATGTTCATAGGAGTATTATTCATAACAGCCAAAAAGCAGAAACAACCTAAGTGTTTGTCAGTTGATGAATGGAAAAATAAAATGTAGTATATTCATACAATGGAATAAAAGGAATTTGAATAAAAAGCAATTAAATGAAGTACTGGTATGTTACAACATGGATGAATCTTGAAAAATGCTAAGTGGGAGAGCCTATCACAAAGGACCACATATTATGATTCATGTATATGAAGTGTTCAGAATAGGCCTATCTGTAGAAAGGGAAAATAAATTAGTGGTTACCAAGGGGTGGGAATTTGTGGGGTGATAGTTAAAGGAAAACTTTCTTTTGTGGGTAATGAAAATGTTCTAAGACTGTGGTGATGGATATACAACTCTGAATATACTAAAAACCACTGAATTGTATATACTTGAATTCGAAGAATTATATGAGAATCGTGTTCAATAGAGCTATTTTATTTTAATCACTTGTGGAGCTTTGTGAAAATACAGCTAGTGAAACCCAGCTTTGACTTCCTGAATTTGTTTTTATAAGTGATTGAATGTGTACTCTAATATAAGAACTATTGAATTACAGCTATTTTTAATCTTTCAAAAAGAGTCTCTGTGATAGTAATGAAGACCCTTGCTTTCTCTGGCATAAAATATGTTGCTTTTTTTATTTCTTTAATTCAGTCTCTGTAGAGACTCAAATATTGCCAGTGCTGACTATATTTCAAGTCGTCGTGGTGGGGTATTGGGAAAAGTTTTCAATTAGCAATAATCATGCCTTGGATAAACCTCATTGGCTACGATATTGCCACTGTGCAAAGCTAATATGTTGTTCTTCTAGAGAACGTGGGATATAGTATATCTCATGCTTAATTACTGTGAATTGCATATAATTTTTTTTTTTTAATCACCAGGTTGTTGCCTAGAATATGCTACCATGTTGGATAAAGAAGCCAAACCATACAAAGTTGATCCTTTTGTAATTATCATTAAGTTTCTTTTGGGGTAAGTTTTATTATCTGTGATAATGATTTTAATTGTGTTTTACATATAATATTATATTTGGTTCCATAATGCAATGTAAATTTTCATACAGATTTGGTAGTTGACTTGTTTCATTAAATGGGATTTTTTTCTCTTAGGCAAAGGTCTAATAAGTATATCAATGTTTACTTCAATGGTATAATCATTTCAAAACTAATTATTCACTATATATATCAGTCCATACCTAGACTGCCTTTAATGTTTGCAAATAGGTCCATGATCTGTGAGTATCCTACATTCAAACATAAATCATTACAGGGTATTGATGAAACAGTACGTCTCTGATCATTTTTAAAAGTATATTTTAGACCTCTCTACCCTAATTAGCATTCCATTCTTAATTTAGTCACATTTTATGTTTTTTGGTTAAGCATCAATGTGTAGATCTCTTTTTTCCCGCGTTACAACTAACTTGGCTTTCTAAAAAAAAAAAAAGAACATATTACTTTTTATAAGGATCAATAGAGAGTAGTAAAGCCATATTGAAACTCCGATCTTGAAAGATCAGTAGGCTCACTTGGAAAATAAATAACTTGTTCCAGACAAAGAATTAAAAATTTGTTTTTCAGTATAATTATAAATTAAATATCATGGAGCTTTAGAGACTCTCTTGAATGGTCAGACACCTCAAATATTAAGTCCTTAAATTTCAGTTGTTGGGTTTTTTGCTTTTATATTTTCTTTTCTCCGCAGGTATAAATGGTTTAAAGAATTATGGGATGTATTGTTGTTACCAGAATTAGATGCCATCGTTTTAACTAGTCAGAGTATGTGTTTTCCCCTGGTATCGTTGATTCTCTTTCTTTTCGGAACGTGTACTGCCTACTGGAGTGGCCTGCTCTCTTCTGCATCTGTGAGACTTCTTTCTTCATTGTGGCTAGCTTTGAAAAGGTAAAGAATGAATGATTAACAGCTTTCTTATTGCTTTAATTAAGCAAAATATATATATTCTGATAAGAAACCTGAAATTAATTATTTCGACTAAACTATTTTCTAAGGAAAAATATATCTCTAGCAAAAGTATGGGTTAGTGTTCAAAGTTATGCCTGTGAAAGCTAATCATTTATTCCAAGTTAAATGCTAGCTTTGATTTTAACCTTAGTTTTCAAGAGTTAATAAAAAAATGTTTGGCAAGTCACGCAGATAGTTTTAAACGTCATGGTTGTGAATCTTTCCCGGGAGGGATTGTTTCTCCTGTGGTGTTGCTTTTATATGCTGACTTCTATAATGAAACCAAGGGGCAAAAGACTGTAATCCAGATGTTAGGCTCAGATTAGATGAGATGTATAAAAGCTCCAAAAACATTGCCTAGAGTTTTATTATGGCCCAATGGCACAGTTTGAATATGAAATTACTGGTAGGCTTTCCTGGTAGATCATCAATTTAGTGCCTATTGCCACTCCTCCTTACCAGACATGTCATGTGATTTCCTGTCCCAGAGGGGATTATGGTGTGGTGCTTCTTCATCCACCCTTCTGAAATGCTTCAGATAGCAGTTCTGATAGTACCACCACCAAGGGTCTGAGTAGTCTCTAGGCTTTAAGAAATAGAACATAGCTTCTCCTCCTGTCAAGACTGGGGATGTATGCCACAGGGTATATAATTAATGGTTATCTTTGGTAACATTTTTTCACCTGTAGAACAAGTATCGGCTATAGAGTATCAAAATGGTAGACAAGTTATCACAATATATTACAGAACTGAAAATCAAGTATTTGAGACTACTTGCCTTTATTTAAAAAATACCTTACTGTTTACGTTATGTATTTACATATAAGCAAGAGAGACTGGAAAGGTACTATATTGTTTCCTTCTTATATGTGATTACATAAATATCTGTTAATATGTATTTTAAACTTTATTCTTATAATTCCAGACCCTCTGAACTTCCTAAAGATATCAAGATGATACCACCAGACTTGCCTTTTTTGACAATTGTTTTGATCATAGTTAGTTGGACAACTTGTGGAGCACTTGCCATACTTCTTTCTTATCTTTACTATGTGTTGAAGGTATGTCAAATCAGTAAAGCAAAAATGATTGTTTTGTATTAGGCACATGTAAGATGTACTGTAGGCATCGTTAACAAAAACTCTCATTAACGCTGTAGTAACCTGTTACATAGCAGGTTTGAATGTAAAGATTTTTAAAAACATCTTAGTTATTTAAATTACATACAGCTAACTGGAAAACAGAAATTATTGATCTGAGTTGGGTTTTTTTGTTGTTGTTAAAAAGGAAAAGGAAAGGGAGAAGATATCATCTGTATCTGCTTGCTTCTTAGTCTTGCAAGTGTTAACTTTTTGTTTTACGTTTTATATTATAAAATGGTTTATAGTTACACTCTTTGAACATGGGTAAGAGACAAAAGAAGAAGTAAATTTATGTCAGTAGGATCAAGCTATTAATCATGTTGAGATAATCTAAAGTGTT
>NW_022436950.1:42610232-42626016 GCF_009761245.1 Sapajus apella
GCCTTTCAAAGTGCTGGGCTTACAAGCATGAGCCACCGTGCCCTGCTGAGAAGCACAAATTTTTGATTCTGAAAGGCTGTAGACATCTTATAGTCAGTGAATGCGAGAAATGAATTGGATTTTTAAAAAGATAAGGGACAATTAACTTTATGAGCCTTCATTTTATCTTTTTTGTTGTAGAGTACCACTCATGTATTTTAAGTAATTCGTTTTTTAAAAAAAACTTTACATGTGCCCTTTTAAACATATGCTGCTTATAAAAAGGAAGTACTTTCATACTGGGTATTTTTATTTCCTTTAGTAGTTTCTGATCATATTTCTCTTTATAAAACCGTGGATACAAAGATGATATAGAGCAAAAACTACTTATCAAATATTTCATTAACTATTTAGAGTTCTCTTATATCCATATTGCTACTGTAATGTTTTTATTGACTCTGATAATTTAAAATGATCAGGTCATTGTTGATTTGTGTGTGTGTGTGTGTTTTTTTATTATAGGTATTATTTTAAACTTAATCCTGATCCATGTAAACCTTTGGCATTTATCCTTATTCCAACTATGGCAATTCTTGGAAATACTTACACTGTTTCAATAAAATCAAGGTACAGTAGTTTAATCTTTCTTTTTCTCATATCTGTTCTTTTCCTTTTTCACTCTTTATGTCTAAAGCATACTCTTTATTTCTAATTAATTTGACTATTCCTAAAAGTAAAGCTGTAACAGTATTATGGTTTACATGCAAGTGTATTATATTTGCTTTCTTAATTATAGGTTTTACTTGATAACATATAATACAGTATTTTTCTTTATGAAGTTAACCCTTAAAAGACATGATAAGATTTGCTTCCCAAAAGTACAAGAGAAGTGGATGGGGATAGAGCCAAAATAAAATTGGCCATGATTTGATAGGTTTTGAGGCTGGGTAATGATTGCATGAAGGCTTATTATACTGTTAGTCTACTTTTGTAGTTTCCAATTTTCCATAATAAAACTTGAGTTTTCATTCACTTGTTTGCCCTGGGAGTCTTTTCAGTTGATTATGACAGATATTTGCAGATATTCGAGAATCAGGCTGACCTGGAGTTTAAATCCTGGCTGTGCCATTTAATAGCTCTGTCTTTAGCCAGATTTCTTAACCCCTCTTATTCTCAGTTTCTCTGTTTTCAAAGTAAAAAGGTAATCGTCTTTCCTGATAGTATTTTTCCTTTAAAAATAGTATCTTCTATATTCCTTGTTTTGAGAATTTAAGATGGTTCTTTTTTTGTTTGGTTGGTCTTTTTCTCTTATAAGCAGGGTTAAAATAAACATTTCTATAGCGATGTCTTATTGAACATTATTGATTATTTTTGTTAGGATAAGTTTCTAGAGGTATAATTACTAAATAAAAGTAACTAGTATTTTTCTATTGTTAAAATTAGACTAAATGAAACTGGCTATTTTTTAAATAGAAATATTTTTCTTTTGTAGCCACATATGGCTTGTATTGATCTTTTTAAAAATTATAAATAGGTAAATTTATAACATAAAAAATTCATTTAAAATCACTTGGAATATTTATCTTTTCCAAAACTATATAAAAGATTGCTATATTCCATTTTGGCTAACAATGTGGTTCACATAAGTGATGTACATTTCTCTGTCTCTTTACAGTAAATTGTTGAAGACTGCTTCACAATTTCCACTTCCTCTGGCTGTTGGTGTGATTGCTTTTGGGTCAACACATTTATATAGGGTTCCATGCTTTGTCTTCATTCCTCTTTTACTCCATGCATTATGCAATTTTATGTAAGATTGGACTTAAGGAATGATGAAGATGATTTATGCATTTAGGGCCAGTGATAAGAGGGAACACACAGATCCATCAGTATGGACAGCAAGATCCTTTGGAGAAGACAAGTCTATTTTTACAATATTGAAAACAGGAAATTAGTTTTGTAATGTTTGAGGGAAGTAGTTGAAGCATGGTTTTGTTTGGTAGTATGGAATCCATGTACTAATCATTTTTGGAAAATGTATGAAGGGATATATGGTGATCACTGTCACTGATGACTGCTGTGCATATCAAATAGTCTGTTTCATCAACCATAAAAGAAGTCTGATCTTAGAGATTTAGTAGATGCAGCATTGTTTATAATCTCACCTCAAGCATTCTGCTCATTTCATCAAACTTTGTTCACAAAAGGAAGCTATTTTGAATTTGCTATAGTTTACCTATTAAGAAAAAAGTCTTTGAATAATTGATGAAATGTAATGAAATGTGCAGCTGTTTGGTTTCTCAAAGGTTAAATACCCACAAAAAGCCTTTGGTTAGTTTTTGGCAGCCACCATGAACAAAGTGGATCTTGTCTTCTTACACCTATGAAAATAGAGCTTTGAATGGTAAGGAGACTTGTTTTCTTGGTAACCATTGCAAGATTGATGGATGGAAACATGATTCAAACTTAAACAAATTTTCTTGCTATTTTTCAAATATGAATTTTATTGTCTATTCTTGGAGAATATCAGGAGACTATTAAAGAGGTCTGTTAAAATTAAAGAAAAAGTGCTCATAGCTATTTGCTTCCTGGATTGGAGCAGTTCAATTCTTCAGTCTATACCATTGGATTTAATTCATTGCCCCATGGTTGCCAAAAGTGCCTAAGGTAAAAATGGATTGTTAAAATAACTAAATTCCAATGGTCGGAAACTCTAGATTTATACCATTTTTTCTACTGTGGGAAAAACAACAACAACAACATGATCAAGGTAACGCCACATTTGATGTATAACATTATGCTAGTAATGCGTTAACAGTGGACAACTTGACAACAGTGGACAACTGTTAACGCATTAATAGCATGAGTATAAACAGTACACCTGAATAAATTGGAGACATTAGCCACTAGGTTTAACAGTGGAATCTTGATTTGACTATGTGACTTCTGGGATAACTGTTTGACAAATAAAAGAGTAACATTTCATTTATTTCAGAATTTACTTCACTTTTAGCTACAAGAGTAGGAAAAGGTAATCCAGCAAGGCAGAGGAGTATATTCTTTGCCTTAGGATAGTGTAAACTTGGGCTTATAGAGTTCTTTTAGATGTGTAGGCTGTAAATGCCCAAAGCCTCTAACTAAAGATTCCACAAAGCCTCTCATGTAAATTTCCAGTGATTCCACCATTGCACTTATGAACACACGTCCTTGTTAGTACCCATGGATGTCCTCAAGTACCAGTTTCATTTTATCTGCTCTTGAGTCTGGATTCCATTACAGCCTCTCAGCTGTTACTGCCTGTGGATAGTTACTTCTACTTCACTGCCTGTAGAGAGTTACCTAACTTCTCTTCTCAATTCTGCCTCAGATCCTGGCTATTTTGGCCTCAGTTGAAGAGGGTCTTGCTATCACCTTTGTGGATTGTAAGTTAGTTTGATCCCATTGTTGTCTTTTCCAGCTTTGTGCCTCTTGTTCAATATTCATATTTTCACTTACTGAGAACATTAAAGGGAAATGATAAACTCATGGTGGGCATATGGCAGGCATACTAGGTACTTGTTTGTTTGAGAAAAGTAGTAGAAGGGATAAAACACAAAGTGCTATGTGTTTCAGCTGGAGAGGAGAGCATTTATTAGATTCTATACTTGTGCTATGGCACACCACGTATATATTTAAATAGAGATACGTCTGACTACGTTTAACTATAAACAACTTTGATACACATTGCATCTTTTGTTCTGTCATTTGATATTTTAGTGTATCTCCAGTTACAGATTAAATATGTCCTTTATTTCTGAATTTGGACTTAGTTCCATATACAGAAAGAACGTTAGAAAATTCATTAATTTGAATCTTCTATTGATAGCCATAAACATTATGTTTATCCGATCTAAAATCTCTTTGTTTAGTTAGTACTGTTCATGAATGTAACAAGTTTAAGTTTCTCATTTGTGAGTAGTACATTTACCTTTATTTTGAGACAGAGTCTCACTCTTGCCAGGCTAGAGTGCAGTGGTGTGATTTCAGCTCGTTGCAACCTCCACCTCCCGGATTCAAGCGATTTCCCTGCCTCAGCCTCCCAAGTAGCTGGGACTACAGATGCCTGCCACCACAACCAGCTAATTTTTTTTTTTTTTTTTTTAGTAGAGGTGGGGTTTCTCCTTGTTGGTCAAGCTGGTCTCGAACTCCTGACCTCGTGATCCACCTCCTCTGCCTCCCAAAATGCTGGGATTACAGGTGTGAGCGTCCATGCCTGGCCGTACATTTACTTTTTAAAGCAACAGACTAGGTACACTAATTCTCGCTGAAATATTTTCATGTGGAGGTAGTATTACCAAGTCCTAAAGTCTTATTTATGCCAAAAAAATTCATTTTAAGTACTACAAAAAGGATTCTAATTAAACATTTTATAAACAATAGTAGTTTGGGTCTTTAGCCATTATATATGTATCTATACAGACACAAATGTATACACTTACATTTTGACAGGGTCATTGAGTCCTGATGCACTTTAAAGTAAATAGCTACCAGAGATGTGAAGGTAGACTCTTTGAAGATTCGCAAAATGGATGTTTTTACTTAAGAAAAGGAAAGTCCTTTGCCTTTAAATTACAGTTTCCATCATGCTTACAATCTATATATTTGGCTAGTAAAACAGCATTACCCTATTAGCAATGTTAGTAAAAATGAACTTATTTATTGGCATTCATAGATTATCCAATTCAGGAAATTTCTGGGGTCAACTGTTACCGCAGCTGTCAACAGCATTCTAATTTAGCAATTGTTGAGTTGCAAGTAAATTTTGTGCTTATAAAATAACTCCTAGACCCTATTGTTGATAATCAGATCAAATATAGACAGTACAGGGGAAAACACTGGATGCATTCAGTGTTTCTAAAGTCTCCTTTGGAGTTACTACTGATAGTAATTTGGAACTGATAATAGGTAGAGATTGTTTACACTGTTTTTTTCATGGATTTTTTTGTCAGAAATTAAACAGGTTCTGCTAACTTTCTTTTTCTTAGTTATCACCAGAATGAAAATATTTGAAATGGTGACTCTAGAAAAGCCATTAGTCCCTGGTTAACATTGATTTTGAGTCTTTTCAATATATATTGATCATGTGTTGATTAATCTTTATTTTTTTCATACTTTGGCTAAACAAGTTCAGATCTACATAATGGAATACCCCTTCTTGAGTGAGCTATACTAATATCTACATGATTATATAGTAAGGAAAAAAGAAATAACTGTAATAGGCATAGTAAATGTTGGTTTTCTTGTCACTCATGTGATACACATTTCCACAGTACACACAAACTTATATGAAGCGGATTATTTATTTTGTTCATTATTTAGTTCCTATATGATTTTTCTTTAGAAACAGGGTCTCATTCTGTCACCCAGGCTGGAGTGCAATGGGGCGGTCATAGCTCACTGCAGCCTTGAACTCCTTGGCTCATGTGATCCCCCCATCTCAGCCTCCCAGAGCAAGTTAGAACTACAGGTACATGCTACTGTGCCTGACTAATTTTTTTGTAGAGATGAGGTTTCAGTTTGTTGCCCAGGCTGATTTTGAACTCCTGGTTTCAAGTGATCCTTCCACCTCGGCCTCCCAAAGTACTGAGATTTCAGGCATGAGCATCTGGCCTAGTTCCTATACTTTTCTTAATTCTTCAGACTTCTCACATCTAGCATAGTGCATTCATTTCACCTTGCTGTTTATTAGCATCCTTTGTGGAAGGTGGCCAAGAGAAATAAAAGGTGGTAAAATTCAGTTTTCAGTTTAGTTCTTGAAAGTTCTGGGAAATGGAAGAAACACAAAACTATGAAATAAACTAGGGCTGTTGATTTCTGAACCCCCCAGATAAATCAGTTGGCCCACATTTTCATTTTGGGTATTAGGTCCAAATTAGTATATAGTCTTGCATTATTATTAGGTTAAGTGTGAAACTTTACAGTGCTACATTTGAAGTTTTAGTAACTGGTTATTAAAATCAATTGGGAAAAATAAAAATGTGTTGAGACTTTCTGTGACTAGGCATTTGTTGATTATTTTTCATGATCGCTTTTTGTTTTCTCATTGTGTAGGATTTGTGAACTTGTATATCATAGGAAACAAGATATTTTGTAAAATTTATTGGGGAAAATCCATTTGGAATGCATGACACTTGCCAGGTTAAGAAAGCAGTAATACTACATTTGTATTATAAAATTACACCCTGCCAGAAAGCTTCCTTTTCTAGTAAGGTCAATGTAGAAGGGACTTTTAAAACATAGTAAGTTGATTAGGAGCCAAAATTTTATCCCAGTTTTTTTGAACTAAGAATGTTTTAAATGATGTAATGAACTTTTATGTGTACACATTACTCATGCATTTTTTCACAATGTGTTTAATAGCCTGAGGAAGTAGGGAAGCTGTGAAACTACTCCCATTCTTTACTTTTAATAAGAATAATAGGAAAGAAAAGTCAGGTCAACAATCCAAATCCAAATGTGTGTACTGTAACTGCTTAAGAATTCACTTTTTTTTGGATAAATTGTATAGAGTACAGAAGAACATACGAATTTATTATGTTAATAACTTAGTTTTGACAACAGAATAAAATTTGGAAATTGTGAAAATAAGCTGTTTTTCCATTAATAGTGAAAATTCATAACATGTCTTTCAAAAGTTAGGTGATATTCTAAGCCGTCTTAATTGTCCATTGTTGATAATTTTTAAATCAAGTGCAGTACTTTCTGAAAGTGTTTGGCGTGTTTTGCTGCCAAAGCCATCTGTGTTTTGAAATACCAAGTAACCAGTTAATTTCTGAAGACTTTGTATAGGACTTGATATATGAGTCAGTATCTGTATTTGTTCTGTACATTGTAACTTTGAACACTTATGAAAAATGGTATCTGTTGGTGTATTTTGATTAGTGTAGATTTGTTTGCATATTTGGATTCTGATTTTAGTTTAGGAAGTCTAAAAGTAGCCATTTTTGTAAAGTTCATATGCTATTTTGTAATGTCATTTTGGTTTTTAATATTTATATAATAGTGTTACTAGTAAAAAATGTTTATAGACAACACATAGAGCTATTAACTGTTCAAAAGCCTACATGATAGGCATATTTTGTATTTCATGTTACACTTGTTCTGTTTCATATTGAACTTCTTACATCCCTTTTTTAGGAAAAAAAAAAAGAGACACATTTGAATTCTCTTTAGCATAAAGCTGTGCATTGGAAACCATATGACTATCCATATGTTTAGCAAAATACTCTTTGCCACCAAAGCTAAACGAAACTGTAAAATACCTCTGGATATTTGTGCCAATGAACTTTTCTTAGTATATTGGGATTAAAGCAAAAATAATCTTTTCAGTATGTTTCATCTAGGACTTACAATAAATGTTTGAACCATGAAAACTTATATTTCATACCCTAATTTTTCTTTGAAAATATTCAAGATTTGTAGCATAGTGTGTTCTATTTTGTGTGATTACTTAAATGTTTTCTGATTTTATTGGGTAAAAGTTAGCCTGATCTTTCAGCAATTAGCTGAAATAATCATTTGAAGTAATCTTCAGGTTTATTTTGTGATGTACATTAATTGTTGTACAAGACACTTTAGTACAGGTGTCTCATTTATGTAGTTGAAAGTTGGTTGTGGAATTTCTTTTGTTTTTTATATATTTCCATTCAGTCTTTTATATAGTCACATGTTTCACAGGGGAAAATTGTCCACTGGAACCTAACATAGTACAATCTTTTAACTTGCATATCTTAAATGAAAATATTGTAAAACAAGATATTAATCCTAAAGTGTTAACATAAATATGTTGTACTCATGGAAAAGAGTAGAAAATACGATAGGCTCAGAAACTGCTATTTTTAAAATCTGCATTAAATGCTCTGATTTCTCCACATAGAAATTCTAAGGAAATTTCAGTTCCTCCTATTATACTTTTCCCCCAAATTTAATATTACTTACTATTTCTTTGCCCAGTAATGTTGATGCAGTTTGCATAAATAGCCTTGGAAGTAAGGAGGCAGGAGAGAAAGCCAAATATTGAAATCTTTGGTCTTTAGTGACAGTTTATTTTTCTAATGGGGACCACAGGTGTTATTTGTAAAAAGATGATGTACAAGGCCTAAATTCAATGTACATTGTTCTTTGAAATGAGTTCTTCTTTTGTGTTAAATAATTTTATTCTAAGTAGGAGATGCCTGTATTTAATGTAATCATGCTTTCTACATTATCAAATATGTGTTTGTTGGAATACTGGTAGAAGTAACTTTCCCATTCTCTAGTGTGAAGTGGAAAAAACTCCCAGTTTTTACTGTATGTAAATTAGGAAATTATGTTGCATAGTTACATTTAAAAAAATATTAAAGTGACTTAATATATTACCTTGAAGTGATTGTATTACAGTTTCTTAAACTTATGACTGGCTATAAATGTAGCAACATACCCATGAGAAACCAGACCAAAATTGAATATATAATCATCACTGTGACCTTGAACTTATAGTCATTTGGAATAAAACAGAGTGTGCCTTAAAATGATAAAAGAATGCCCTGAAATTTTATAACTGTACATTTTATTATGGGTGGTCTTCTCAAATTGGCCCCAAATCCTCATCTTCGAGGTTGGTGAAATACAAGTTTAAAATAAAAATTAACTGGTATTTCCTTAAATATTTGCAGAAATACTGCTCTAGAGGCCTCCCATAATTTTCAGAGTTCTCATTTTGAATTAAAATAGATTTACACTACATAGACTTAGAAAATTAAGTTTGGCTAAGTTTTCTGAAAAAATATTCTAGGAGGAGGTGGTGGCATTGTTGTTCTGAACTTATTACACATGGGAAAATTAATCTTGAAATGTAATTTTTTTGTCTTACTGATGAATAATCTATCAAAGACATGAATTCTTCTCCAACTTGTGCTCATTCCTTCTCAAATTATTGAGGCTTGTACTTGTATATATCAAATAGGGGTAATTTACACAATAATTTTCCGGTAATTAATAAACTCATATTTATGTAGTATATTTTAAAACATTATTTCCCCTCATATTTCCTTCTCTTTTTTCCTCCTATTTATTTTTAAGTTTTCAAGAGAAAATGGGTTTCAGCTTTTAAATAAATGTAGACTTGCATTTTTACTGTGCTTATTTAAAATAATGGATATAATTTATATTAAATTCCAAATTATTTCATTAAAGGATAATCATAGTCTCTGATAAAAGATGCTCACATTTCTGTGTACTCACAGTTGTTGTATATTTTTCAGTTTCAATTTTGAACATAAACTCAACACATTACTTTCCCATTTTACTTCCACTACCTCCCTGCCAGACAAAAATATAGATTTCTCTAAAAATACATACAAAGAAAATGTTTTTCCTTAAAACATGATCATATTGGCATGAAAGTAGTTTGAGCAAGGGTATGAAATAAAATAAATGGCTCTCGACCTGCACCAATTTTTATACCGTAGTTAAAAACATGGGTTATGCTGAGATAGACTCAGTAAGTAATCATTTATTTGCAAATTGATAATTTTTTTCTCATCCATCCAGAAAGTACAGTGCAGCAACAATACTTAAGTGCAAAAGAACCTGTCCTGTAGTATATACTAAAAAGTGATTGCCACCTTGCCAATCATTCCATTTAAACATGCATGATCTCCAGTACTTTGTGCAATGTATAGTGTATTAAATACATTTATGTGTAATTTTTGTGTGTATTTTTATATGGTATAATATTTATGTGGTTGTGATTCACAAAAAGTGCTACTTACTGTATTCTGTAGAGTGTGTTGTGAATGTTTTTACCTGTGTTTCAGCATTATGGTGTAGATTTAATAGTTGAATATTTGCCTTCAGTCTCTGCTCAGGTATTAACGTGTAGCAATTTTTGGTGCTTTCTTTTTAATCTGTCATAATCTGGTGTTCTGAATGTTCAAAAATAAATTTGGTTGAATAAGCACATGTGGTACAAAGATTGCTTACCAATTGACGTACTTTCCACAACACCATCTTGGTAAAAACTCTTTAAAAAGGATTTATTTACATGCCTAGCATTTTAGAAATTAAAATGCCTATGCCTTGGACATGACACATCACAGGTAAACATTGGAAGCAAGACAAGTAAATTACTGTATTTTCCCACTTTGTATTTTGTAGTTTTCCGCATGCATTTGTATGGACGTTTCATGGGTTCACATTTCTGTTTTAAGGAACTGTAGATATTTTTCTCCCAGAGACCATGCTTTTTACTTTTCTTATGCTAACTTGATATATTCCTGATGTGAGAAAATATTTTAAATGGTTCATTTTCAAGGCATGATAAATCTGAGTACTGGCAGCCAGCCTGCAAATGTAACAAACTGCATGGCTTATGTACCTAGAAGGTCACAATAAGTGAAGAGAATGTAGAGTAGGGGTCAGCCCATAAAAGGAAATAAAGTTTTGTTACTAGGAAATCGAAACTTAAGTAGGGAAGGGGTTGGGGTATAACCTTATAAGGAGGCTAATGAAACTTAGGTGACATCCAGGAAGATTGTAACCCCATAGTACTCCCCAGTGAGGAACTGGGGAAAGGACTTGTGTGCTAGGAAATAAATTACCTGTTGTGACTGCCATGGGTGTGGCTGCCCACCAGGCACCCAATCTTGCAAGACCGTTATTAAAAGTCTCACTTTGGCTGTTCTTCGTGCCTCTAAGTCTATTCTTTGGGTTAGGACTGGTGAGCGTGTCCCTCACAACCTGGTGGCTTGTCCAGGATCTCTGTGCCTGCATGGAGTGGGACTCCAGCCAAGAGGGGATACACATCTTACCCGATTCAGGTGACCCACTGTGTCCAGGCATCCTGGCTACCTGCAGAAGCCATAGACAAATCCAAGATTGTTATCCAGGAGGCAGGAGAGGTGACCCAGGGAGAAAAGACGGTACCACAGCAACCAGGCCACCTCATGCACTAGCCAAGGAAGGAAAATTACACTGTGAGTACTGCCTTGGTGGTTGGGCATTTTTGGAGGCCCTGGAGTGTGCAAGAAACCTCCAGTAAGGAGGGTTGAGTATACAGGGGTGTACAAGAAACCTCCAGTAAGTGAGGTTAAGTACGCAGGGGAAAACTCAAGACACAGAGACTGGCTGAAAATGGGAGACAGGAATTCTAGTCTAGGGAACAAAGGAAAGAGGGAGTCAGACTCCCTTTTACATTTCTCCAGATAGTCCTTTGGGGAGAATGTTGCAGGTTTGGAGGGACAACCCTCAAATCAGAGACAAGGAAAAGATTATAATAAAGTATTGCTGTTTTATCTAGCTCAAAGATCCCATTTGTAAGTCTTCGGTCTTTTGGCCTAAGTTTGGCTCAGATGAGGATTGGGTGTGCCAAGCTTTAATTCTCTATGTGAATGATAAAACCCAGCCCCACAAGAAGAAATAGGTTGCACCTTCTGCTAGATTGAGAAATTTGCCCCCATGTTGCCCCTCGAAGAAGAAAGAGAGCCTAGTAAAAAGCCCTTGCCAAGGGAAAAGCCCTGGGACCCCCTATCATGCTTTCCCCTTCATTTGCCTCACAAAATAGGAGACAGAAAGATCAAGGGGCAGCAGGAAGGTGAGAGGAAGAAAGACCTGGAAACCTTGGGGGAGCCAAACCAAGTGCTCTTTTAAATCCTCCTCCGAATTTAAGAAAAAAAAACAGTGTAAGAGGGAAATTGAGAACTTACTATCCCTTCCACAGAAGGCATCTAGCATGTTCCCTCTTAGGGAAGTTCCCATAGGACTGGGAAAAATTGGCTTTGTAAATGCTCCTCTTACAAGTACTGAAGTTAGGAATTTGAAGAAGCAAATGAAACCACTCCTACAAGATCTCCTCCGTTTAGCAGACCAGTTTCTGGAACCCAGCTTTTACATCTGGGCTGAAATGTCTGTCATGAATATCCTGTTCAAAGGAGAAGTGGGGAATAATTAGGAACACTGTTCTCTGTGCTTCTAAGTTTATTCTTTGGGTTTGGACAAGTGAACATGTTTCTCACACTGAGTGCCCAGTTTCTCAACTTAGTAGGAATGAGAATGATTTAGACATTGTAAACAGATTTCCAGGTCACTGTAGAAATTTGATCTTTAGGGGAGGGACTTGGAATTCTTTTAATAAGTGCCCCCAAAGTAATTCTCAATCAAGTTTGGTGAACATTGCCTTAGTCAATAAAATTAACTTACTAGGGCTCCTAGAAACAACTAGAAATGCTGCTCTGAGGATTACAAGGTGCCAAAAGAAACACTGAATAATTTGAGAGTTTTAGTACAGATTCCCATTTTATTATAGAACATATGGGAGGAGTAAAATGGGGTATCATATATTTTGAGGGACAAGTACCTTCTAAACTTTTAGCCAACATCACTAAATATATGAACATTTATGAATCATCTACCTGTACTAACATTGTGTATGGTTTTTGTTGTTGTTATTTTGAGATGGAGTCTCTTTTGCCCAGGCTGGAATAAAGTGGCAGGATCTCCACTCACTGCAACCTTTGCCCCTCAGGTTCAAGTGATTCTCCTGCCTCAGCCTCCCAAGTAGCTGGGATTATAGGAGCCCACCACTATGCCTGGCTATTATTTTGTATTTTTAGTAGAGACAGGGTTTCACCATGTTGGCCAGGCTGGTCTTGAACTCCTGATCTCAAGTGATCTACCACCTTGGCTTCCCAAAATGTTGTGTATGTTATTAAATATACCCAAAAAAGTACATTTTTAAGGATGAGAAATAATTAGAAACTTTAATATTTTATTTGGATACCTAGGGGATTACCTTGAATGAGACCACATCAATTTGGAATCCACTGATTATACAGCATGAAAACCTCATGGGTCTTCCTCACTAGTTTTTCTCTTTTTTCATTTCCTTCTGGAAAAGAGGATGAAGATGAAGAAGAAAGTGTAAAAAGATTGTGTGAAAAGAAATGTGTGTGTGTGTGTGTGTGTGTATATGTATACATGTGTATATATGTGTATGTATGTATGTACACATACCTATGTGTGTGTGTATATATGTATGTGTACATATATGCATACACAATTATATATGCACATACAACATATATATGTTAATAAATATGTTAATTGCTGCATAACAAAAGACTACAATTTTAACTGCTTTAAAACAACACCCATTTATTTGCTCACAATTCCGTGGGTCAGAATTCCAGGCATAGCCCTAGCAGGTTCTCTGCTCAGAGTCTCACACCGCTGAAATCAATGAATTTGACCAGGCTGCTGTCCCATCTGAAGCTCATTCAGTTTGTTGTCAGAATTCACTTTCTTGTGGTCCTAGGGCTGAGGTCCATGTTTTCTGGCTGTTAACCAGGGACTCGAGCTCCAGTGCCATGTCCTACCATATAGCCTTTTGACGACATGGTTTTACTCCTTCAAAACCAGCAAGAGAATTTCCCATTTTGAATCCCTTTAACTTCCTCTGTCACTGACCTTTAGACCTAGATTTAGACAGCTCAAGTGAATACCTTAGGTCCACTGATGTAATTTCCCTTTGAATCACAGTCAACCTTAATTATATCTGTAAAATCATTTTTTGTCATGTAAAGTTAACAATCGTATTCACAGAATTTCATCCACAGTGAAGAGCAGGGGAGAAAGGTATGTACACCAGGGTGAAAACCTTGGGGGCCATTTTAGAAGTCTGCATACTACACATAACATGGAACTAAGTCTTTTTCCATAATTACTCTACTTAATATTCCATAGTTTTAACTCAAGGAGCTAATGAATTAAACATAAAATGTTTCTGTGAAAGAAAATTCCCTGATTGAATTTTAAACAGCTCTTAAAAAGAGAAGTCTCCCATCCTTAGATTGCTAAGTTGCTTTGTGCGTGCATGTGTGTGTGTGTGTGTGTGTGTGTGCGTGCGTGTGAGAGAGAGAGTGAGAGAGAAACAGAGACGGAGACGGAGACGTAGATTCTGATTCATTTAAAAATGGATTTGCTCTGTTTGTTTTGGGCAGTCAGAATTTGGATGTAGACTGAAATTAAGAAAGAGTAGACAAGCTTGCCTTATCAAGTGAGCTGAAGCATTTTGCTGTGCTTAATAGATGTAATTTCATATTGGGTATGAGTCAAAAGTAATGACTAACTCAAAGAAAATTATATAAGGTCAAATTGAGCTTTAAAAAAATGCTTCTAGTAATTTCTTTTGACTATGTTTGGAGGAAGAATTAAGTTAGATGGACTTTCTAATTGTGCCTAAATCACAGAATATTGTGTAAATGAAAGCTTCAGGTTTTCAGAGCTACATGCTCATTTGAGTATTCATATTTGTAAATCATCCTTCGGTATGGAATAGTTCTGTAAGGTATGTTCATATTAACACATATGCAACAACAACAAAAAAGACAATCACCATGCTTTTTACATTTAATATTTTACATGTTTCTGATTAAGAAAGAAGTTTAGAAGGTTTGGAGAAAAAAAAAACAGCTAGAATGATCTCAGGATTAGAGTATATTTGACTGAAGTATTAAAGACTTCTGCACTCCGTAACTACATAAGTTATGTGAGAAGGTGCTTGAAGAAGAAACTTTATGATTCAGTCTCTCTTCATTCCCTGGCTTGCAGGAAATATAGCATTGTACATGGTGGACAGTATGGCAACTGCTGCCTGAAGAAGGTGGTGTACAGGATTGGGGTGGAGGGGAGAAGAGGGAATTTATTTTTCTGTAAAAGATTTTGACCTACTGGAGAAAAAAAGAATTTATGTTAAGAAAGAAGTAGATCACCCTTTTAGAAAAAGTTTGTCATATAGTTACCTTTTAATTAAGAATGTGTAACATTTACTGTATTTTAAATTCTTCATTCTAACTAGTTTTTTCTCCCAATGTGCTGGGGGTTTTTTGTTCTGAATTGTTCTTTTTTTTTAGACCGAATCTCGCTCTGGCTCACTGCACCCTTTGCCTCCTGGCCTCAAGTGATCCTCCAACATCAGCCTCCCGAGTAGCTGGACTTTAAAAATTTTTTGTAGAGAAAGGAGCATTAAACAAGAACTCCTCATTCCCCTCTCTCCTGAGTCCCTGGAAACTATCATTCTCATTTCCATTTCTGTGGTATTAATGTAAAAACCTTTAGTTACATAAATAAATTATAAACCTATAGAATTCCAGAAAGGAAAATTTAAAAAGTCTGGAAAATCATCTCCAGACTTTTTCATTGCAAATTCTTATTATTTTTTTCCCATTTATTTTATTGCATTTTAGGTTTGGGGGTACATGTGAAGAACATGCAAGATTGTTGCATAGGTACACACGTGGCAGTGTGATTTGCTGCCTTCCTCCCCATCACCTACATCTGGCATCTCTCCCCTTGCTATCTCTCCCCAGCTCACCACCCCCCACCGTCCCTCCTCTATTTCCCCCCCAACTGACCCCAGTGTGTAGTGCTCCCCTCCCTGTGTCCATGTGTTCTCATTGTTCAACACCCGCCTATGAGTGAGAACATGCGGTGATTGATCTTCTGCTCTTCTGTCAGTTTGCTGAGAATGATGGTTTCCAGGTTCATCCATGTCCCTACAAAGGACCCAAACTCATCGTTTTTGATGGCTGCATAATATTCTATGGTGTATATGTGCCACATTTTCCCTGTCCAGTCTATCATCGATGGGCCTTTGGGTTGGTGCCAGGTCTTTGCTATTGTAAACAGTGCTGCAATGAACATTCGTGTGCACGTGTCCTTATAGTAGAACGATTTGTAATCCTTCGGATATATACCCAGTAATGGGATTGCTGGATCAAATGGAATTTCT
>NW_022436950.1:42636016-42818624 GCF_009761245.1 Sapajus apella
TTTGTTCCCAGGTGCTCTGTCCCAGGGATTTAGGGCTTTATGAGTTTCCATTATGGTGCTGCCTTCCTTTTTTTTCCTTCAGAGCCGCCCTGCCCAGCAAGGAGGCAGCCTAATCATTGTCTGCCTGTAGAGGCTTTGCTGAACTGCTGTGGGCTCCGCCCAGCTGCCGAGTGACCTTCCCTGCAGTCCTGTTTATATGGGTGTAGTTAGAACTGCCTGGGCAATGGTGGCCCACCTCTATTAAGGCTGAGTCTCTCTGTAGTGGCGTGTTCCTTGGCAACGGCGGGCTGCCTCAGCATTGGCTGACTACCTCCGTAGTGGTGGGCTGCCTTGGTATTGGCGGACGCCCCTCCCCCACAGAGCTGGCCCGCCCGGGTTCAGCTGCGCTTGCTGTGAAACTCTCAATCCAGAGTGTTTCTGATTGCTGTTCTTTTGTGGGGGTGGGACCAGCCGAGCCTGATCGCCTGGCTCCCTTCCTCAGAGCCTTTTTTTTTTTTTTTTAAGTTGATGTTCCAGTCACCTGTTGAAGAGGCGCCGCGGTGTGTGTTTTTTCCCGTGCGACAACTTACTGTGCTGGCTTAAACAGTGCCACTGAGATTCTTGGCACTTTTTTTGCCCTGGAATCTACTGTCCTGCTTCCCTGCTCAGTCTCCTTTTTAATCAGACGAATGAGCGACTTCCCGTGGCTCTAATCACCAGCCAAAAGGGCACCCGGACCGGTGTATTTTGTACAGAGAACCACTGCTGCGGGGCACCAACAAAGCAGCCACGCAGGGCAAAGCAGCGGCGCCGGCCAGCACAGCCGCGCTGGTGACCCGTGGAGCTCCCCCACCTGGGAATTTCCTAGTCTGTGGGCAATAAAAATGCGGCGTCCACTCACCCTCTGCACTTTCACTGGGAGCTGCAATCCTGAGCTGTTCCTAAACGGCCATCTTGGATCGATCCCATCAAATTCTTATTGTTAAAATAAGTTTAAATATTCCCCCATAAACATACTACTACAATACTAATATGCAAATAAAAAATTTAGAAGGTTGCGATGAAGATAATATATTTTTAAGTATTTTGCTAATTGGATAGTACCATGATCAGCTGGTATCTCAAGACACAATGTATTTAGGGTAATAGTGGATGCCATTGATTTTTCAAAGAATCTTGGTGATTTTTAATGGTTAGGGGTGACATTACCAAACCTGATGAAATTATAGTTTCCAATTCCTAATGAAGCTGGCAAAGGAGTAGATGTGTCAGTGCTTGTTATTTTCTTTTGTTGGTTTGTGCTTACGTTACTGGTATTATATTCAGCCTGTGGCTTCTTGGAAGGAGTGTTTTTAAGCTGTTTATTCATTTGTGGTAGTTACATTAGTTAGAACTAAATAATATAATAAATATTTAATAATATAATACATGAATTATATACTACATCACATTAGTCTTAAAGTGAACAAGCCCATGAACAAATTAGGGGTCCTGTCCTCCTGTATGCTGTAGAATTCTCACTGTTCTCTCAGGGTATATCCCACGCATTATGAGCAGGCATCCGTGATAAAGGCTGAATGTGTGACTGCATTAGTGTCAATCCATTTATAAATTGTTGGTAATTTCATTTGTTAGATTAAAAACATGAAAGTGAATGATGTTTTCCTCCTACATCCTGATATGTTGTCTTGCACACCACTTAGAATGTACACACTGTCCTTTGGGGAAACTTAGTTTAGGACATATCTTGTAACCGTAACCCTTTGAGATTGTCTCCTCCTCCAACAGCTTTACTGAGATACTATTGACAAGCAAAAAATGTACAGTTTTAAGCTGTACAACATGTTTTGATATATGTATACAATATGAGATGATTACCACAATCAAGCTAATTAGCATATCCATCACTTCACACAGTTATGGGGTGTGTGTGTGTGTGTGTATGTGTGTGTGTGTGTGTTGAGAATATTTAAGGTCCACTTTCTTAGCAAATTTCAAATGTATAATATAGTATTATTGACTATAGTCATTCTAACATGTGAGGTGTTACCTCATGTTGGTTTTCATTTGCATTTTTCTGATTATTAGTAATGTTGATCATTTTTTCATATACCTGTTGGCCATGTGTGTGTCTTTTTTTGAGAAATATCTATTGAAGTCCTTTACCCTTTTTTTTTTTTGAGACACAGTCTTCCTCTGTGGCCCAGGTTAGAATGCAGTAGTGCAGAGTCGCTTGAACCTCCTCCTCCTGGGTACAAGCAATTCTCCTGCCTCAGCCTCCCAAGTAGTTGGGACTACAGGCACATGCCACCATGCCCAGCTAATTTTTGTATTTTTAATAGAGATGCGGTTTCACCATATTGGTCAGAGTTGTCTCGAACTTCTGACCTCAGGTGATCTGCCCTCCTCGGCCCCCCAAAGTGCTGGGATTACAGGCGTGCGCCACTACGCCTGACTCCTTTGCCCATTTTTTAATCAGGTTATTTTCTTGCTATTGAGTTGCTTGGATTCCTTATATATTTTGGATATAACTCTGTATCAGATCTATGGTTTGCAAATTTCTTCCATTCCATAGGTTGTCTCTACTTTGTTGATTGTTTCTTTTGCTGTGCAGAAGTGAGGTTGCTTTTATATTTATGTATGGTGATAAAAAGTGAGTTTTTAAATATCTATGTATACTTATATTATCCTGAAAGCAAAAATGAGGTTTCTGGAGCAGAACCTGGCTATTATTACTTAATGAGAGCAAAAGGAATGGAGAGTGAGTGTTATGAATCTCTACTGTGTTTTCTCTTTACCTTGTTGCTGGACCTTACAGTTTTAAATTTTAAAATGTTTATTGTTCCAGTGAGACTGTATGATACAGTAAGGTATATAAGTACCAATACAACTAACTGAAAACCTTAATCAGAAATATATGCTGTAATTGAACTTTGAAGAAAAAGAAACAAATCAGAAGAAAACTTAAAAAGAGGTAAGCAATTTTTTTGTTTTTGTTTTTTTTTTTCATAAAATCTTCCAGACTATATTTTGGGGTTTGTACACTTCCTTTTCATGTATACTTTGTCCTTTCAGCAAACTGATGGAGTACTTGCCACACCAAAATCTGTGCCAGACACATTCACATTCAGCTTCTCATTTCATGGTCCAAAAAGAAAGAAAGAAAAAAAACCCTTATGGGGTGGATGATTATCCCCATACTACAAGAAAGGATGTAGGCTCAGAGAAATTAAGCAATTTGTCTGTAGTAGACTTCAAGCCAGATAGCCTGTCTAAGAAATAGTGTTCTTGCAATGAAGACCTGCAATATGTAATTATACTCATTCACTTTCTACTCTCTGTCAAAGTCTTTTCTGACCATACTAGTTATTACTTTTACCTTGAAAAAAAATTGTTTCTAATGATCTCTCTGTATCCTTTTTTGTTACCCTTTCTATACTTTAGAGATTTCATCCATCTCTATGACTTCAATGTTATATTCTTGGTGGATAAGTCAGATCGGCTTCCTCAATTCCATATCTAAGTATCTCTGAGTCAACGGCAGTACATTTAGCCTCTCTGAGGCTGTATCTTCATGGATAAATTGTAGCTAGTAATATCCATCTTACAAAATTTAGATGAGGATTAAATGAGATAAGGTTCTCAAGAATGATACATACTTTCTTTCCAGCACTCTAAACTCTAGTCTTCACCAGACTAGACAAACTAAGTTTCAAATTATTGTTGAAATTTAACCTAATAATTTCTTTCTTTTAGTTTTCTTGTTTTGTTTTGTTTGAGACAGGATCTCACTTTGTCATTCAGGTGGAGTGCAGTGGCACGATCTCGGCTCATTGCAGCCTCTACCTCCCAGGTTCAAGTGATCCTCCTGCCTGAGCTCCACAAATAGCTGGAACTATGGGCATGCACCCCCATGCCTGGCTAATTTTTGTAGTTTTTTTGCAGAGGCAGGATTTGGTCCTATTGCCCAGGTTGGTCTTGAACTCCTTAGCTCAAGCCATCCACCTGCCTCAGCCTCCCAAAGTGCTAGGATTACAAGCATGAGCCACCATGCCTAGCCTCTAATGATTTCTTTCCCTCCCTAATTAGCAACTCTTTATTTTCCAAATTTCTGTTAAATCCTCCCAATTACACAGTTTAAAATTTATTTAATACTTATTTTGGCAACCTCTTACTTGCCTACTACATCTATATAGTTGTTAAGCCTTAGAGAATCTTGCTTTTAGGGTCACCGTTTCTGGCTCCCTCCCTAGTTTAGACCATCATTAGTACTATTCCAAATTTTATAGCAGCTTCATAAATGGTCTCCCTTCTTTGCTCACTCACCTCCCTTCTATCCTGAGTTTTATAGTCCCATTAGTCTTTCTTTAAACAGCAGTTAAGTATTACTCTTTTTTTGAAATCTTTTTATCTTTACCCATTTTCTACAGGATACAGTCCAAACTCCTTGACAGTTTGACTAACCTACATTTCCAGCCTTCTCACCTACCATTTTCCAAAGCCATCCATGTCCTATCCACATAAGCCACTGCAGTTAGAGTTCATTTGCAAGAAACAGAAAACCTGGCCAAAAGTTGCTTACACAATCAAATCTTCAGGTAGAAAATTTAGGACAATAAGAGTCCCAAGAAATCATCAAGAACCAGAGCTCCTTCTATCCCCTTGGTTCTCTGTGCTTAATGTGTCCTTTTATAACAAAATGGTGGCTGCACGATGTTTCCATTCCAGGAGGAAGGAGGGGAAAGGAGACAAAGGAGTTGGGATTACAGGCGCCCGCCCCCATGCCCGGCTAATTTTTGTATTTTTGGTAGAGGCGGGGTTTCACCATGTTGGTCAGGGTGGTCTCGAACGCCTGACCTCAGGTGATCCACCCGCCTCAGCCTCCCAAAGTGCTAGGATTACAGGTGTGAGCCACCTCGCCCAGCCTCTATGTGCTTCTTTTGCCATCCATGTAACTTTTCTGGTGAAGTGTCTGTTTAGGTATTTTGTTCATTTATAAATTGGAGTTGTTTTCTTGTTGAGTTTGGAAAATTCTTCACATATTTTAGATACAAGCTCTTTATCAGATATGCTTGCTTTTCTTCTGCCTGTGAATTGTCTTTCCATTTTCTTTCTTTTAAAGGACAGGTTTAATTTTTGATGAATTCCAATTTGTCAACTTTTTCTTTTATGGTTTGGGCTTTGGGGCTAATTTAAAATTTTAATTTATATTTTAATGTTTTCATTGGCATTTTATCTACACCTCTTTATCTTGTTATTGTAGTGGTTGTTTTAGGGATTATAATATGTAACCTCATGAAAATGGATAACCTCAAGTAATAATTCTTTGGAAAAAGTAGGGCTAACTGAAAAATTTTTTCAATTAGTTCTGTAAATTTTTGTAAATATGTTAATCTAATTAGTAATTATTAATTTGTAATTATACCACACCCAGCCAACAGGTAACATTTTTTATCCGAAATCTAGGATGTTGGCCTGGCACGGTGGCTCTCGCCTGTAATCCCAGCACTTTGGGAGGCTGACATGGGTGGATCACCTGAGTTCAGGAGTTCAAGACCAGCCTAGCCAACATGGTGAAACCCCATCTCTACTACAAATAAAAAATTAGCTGGGCATGGTGGTGTGTACCTGTAATCCCAGCTACTCAGAAGGCTGAGGCAGGAGAATCACTTGAATCCAGTGGGTGGAGGTTGCAGTGAGTGGAGATCGTGCCACTGCACTCCAGCCTGGGCAACAAGAGCAAAACTCGGTCTGAAAAAACAAAAACAAAAGCAAAACAAAACAAAACCTAGGATGTCTCCACTTGCACTTGGGAGTATATTATTGTTAGATTAGGTTAAAATCATCTCTGCTACTGAGATTTCTCGTGTATTTTCCCAGAGCCAGACTTACAGAATGCACTTTTGAAGGGGGAGTATAAACGTTTGCTATGTGTTCTATTTTGTTTAGTTGGATAACATTTTATGTACCTAAAGTGCTAGGAATGAACTATCATTTTGGAAGTGGGGTACTATTTTTGTTTTTGTTCTTTATTCATTTTTTTCCCCCGTTAGAATAAAAGCTCACTGGTTCTGGTCAGGCAAAGTGGCTCACAACTGTAATCCCTCAGACTTTGGGAGACCGAGGCGGGCGGATCATGAGGTCAGGAGTTCCAGATCATCCTGGCCAATGTGGTGAAACCTCATTCTACTAAAAATACAAAAATTAGCCCGGAGCGATGGCCTGTAATCGCAGCTACTTATGAGGCCGAGGCAAGAGAATTGCTTGAACGGGGAGGTGGAGGTTGCAGGGAGCCAAGATCCCACCACTGCCTTCCAGTCTGAGCAACAGAGTGAGGCTTCATCTCAAAAAAAAAAAAAAAAAAAAAAATAGCCCACTGGTTCTACTTCAGAGCTCACAATTGATGAATAGCCCTAAAAGAAAATCATTTGCCCAATTATGCCCCCAAATAGCCAAAGCATTACTTATCCGAATTGCCCTTTCTTTTTTCTCTTCTCTGAAACTACTCCCTTTATCATACAAAATATGTACCTGGAAATTTAAGTTACATTTTAAGAATAGCATTTCTTTTAAATACTTATATACCTTTATTGATGGGCTTAAATGTGGTTCATTACAAAATTATGTGACTCATGGATAGGGTCTTATCTACTTTAATATTCTGACATGGACCCTTGTCTCATCCATCCCTTTTGTATCAAAAAGACATTCAATTATAGTTTTACTTATGTTAGATATTTCATTCTAAATCCATTTTGTATTGTGGTTTTGATGACAGAAGCAGCTCAACCTTCCTCAAAAGGGATTAAGAAATTTGAATCCAGCTTCTGGGTCTACTACAGTTTAGTGTGTTTAGTAGAACCTAAAGCAGTTGTGGTGAGTCATGAGTCTTCCTCCGTGATTGGCCTGATGTCTCAGCATCATCTCTATTCTTTTCCTTTGGCTGCTATAACAAATTACCAAAAATTGGATGGCTTAAAACAACAGAAATATATCTCTCACAGTTCTAGAGGCCAGAAAGTCTGAATTCAGTACCTCTGAGTCAAAATCAAGGTGTGAGCAGGGCTGTGCCACCTCTAGACATCCTATGGAAGGACTTGTTCCCTTCCTCTTGCAGCTTCTGTTGGCTGCTGGCATTCTTGGCTTATGGCCACATCATGCCAGCCCTCAAGGCCAGCATTGTCAAATCTCTGTCTGCTCTGTGCTTACATTGCCTTCCCCTCTGTGTATCTGTGAAACCTCCCCCTGCCTCTCTTAAGTAAAGACAAGGGATCAAATTGATTGCATTGAGGGCATACCCAGATAAGTCAGGATAATCTTACCTCAAAAGTCTTAATCACATATACAAAGACCTTTCTTCCAAATAAGGTAACATTTACAAGCATTAGGGCTTGATGTCTTTGGGATGGCATTTTCACCCTATCATATCTTCTATGCCTCATACTACTTTGGACCAAACAGATCTTAGGAGGCCCAAATCCTCAGAGAGAATTTAAGGTTTAACTCTGCACAGCCAGGTTCACTGCAACCCAGGATCATCTCAGAATCCTTCCACAGAATTCTTTTTTTTTTTTTTGAGATGGAGTTTCGCTCTTGTTACCCAGGCTGGAGTGCAATGGCGCGATCTTGGCTCACCGCAACCTCCGCCTCCTGGGTTCAGGCAATTCTCCTGCCTCAGCCTCCTGAGTAGCTGGGATTACAGGCATGCGCCACCATGCCCAGCTGAATTTTTGTATTTGTAGTAGAGACGGGGTTTCACCATGTTGACCAGGATGGTCTTGATCTCTTGACCTCGTGATACACCCGCCTCGGCCTCCCAAAGTGCTGGGATTACAGGCTTGAGCCCGGCCCCCTTCCACAGAATTCTTATTGATAAGTATGTCTTAACCCTAAACTCCTAAGAAAACACATCTAGATTTATAGTAAGTGACATGCCAGGAACTCAGTCTTGAAAATTCGGCCTCTCTCATAACCTCCATTTTCAATGCATAAACTGAGAAGAGTATGGTCTATATATATTGGGTTGTGAAAATTAACAATGGTAAACGACAAAGCAGAGGCTCTGACACATAGTACGTATTCAATAAATACCATGCTTATTATCTTACATCAGAAGGGCAAGCCATCCTTAAAGTTTGCCAGTAAGCCAGAAACTTAAGCAATTTGTTAAAAGGAACAAAGGGAGAGGAGAGGAATCCCAAGGTGCTCTTCATTGATGACTAATGGGAAATACCTCCTATGAAGTATGGGCCTTTGGGCTCCTGAACAGCTTCAGGGCAAGATGCAACAAATAGGGCCAGAAGTTTCCACATCCCTGGAGGTGGTGGTGGGGGTGGGGGGAGCTGCTTTGCATCTGAAAGGGAGGGAGACAATTGTACTAAGAATAATTATTCTAGATGGTTCTGTCCTTTAACTCCTTTAGCAGGCCCATATTGTGATTTGGGGATGATCGTATTGACTATGGGTTATTCCTTCTTTTTTTTTTTTTTTTTTTTTTTTTTATAAGACAGGGTTTCACCATGTTGGTCAGGCTGGTCTTGAACTCCCGACCTCAGGTGATCCACCCCCCTTGGCCTCCAAAGTGCTTGGATTACAGGCGTGAGCCACCACGCCCGGCCGATGATGGGTTATTTCTTATTGATTGGGCTTCCCCTTCTGAGTTATCTCAGGACTTGGACAAAACATCTCCGCCCCACCCCCTCAAATCCAGAACAATTAAAATAGAAAAGTGTGCGTGGTCATGAACACGCCACAGTTTCCCCAGTCTCTGTTGGTTTGTGTGCAAGAGATAGATCAAATATTAAGTTACACTTTACTGGTCTATTGGCTATTCAAGTAAAATCAACAAATACTGGCCAACTACAATTATCTCTCCCCTCCTTATTAAAATATGACATTATGTAAATCTCTAGTGAATGATACAAAATAGAAATGTAACAAGGCTGAAATAACATTGTAAGAATCTAAGTTCAAATGTTACCTACAGAATTTTTAATTCCATAAACATTTGTGATATCACTACACTGTGCCAGGCATTATATCAAGCTCTGAAGTCAAGAGCAAGCTCTGAAGAATCAATGATAAAAAAAGACATAGTGCCTCCTTCATGGGGCTCACCTTGTGAACCATGAGCCAAGTGGAAATGAATGCAGTCATCCAGATTGTCTTAGTTTGGGCTGTTGTAACAAAGTACCATAGACTGGGTGGCTTATAAACAACAGATATTTATTTCTCACAGTTCTGGAGACCGGAAGTCTATGATCAGGGTGCCAACACAGATGGGGTTCTGGTGAAGCCATCTTCTAGATTGCAGACTGTCATCTTCTCCCTGTGTCCTTACATGGCAGAAAAAGGGCAAGAGAGTTCTTTGAGGTTTCTTTTAGAGGGGCACTAATCCCATTAATCAGGGCTCTGTGCTCATGAACCAATCACCTCCCAGAGGCTCCACCTCCTAGTAGAATCACATCGAGGGTTAGGTTTTCAAGATAGGAATTTGTGGGGTGGGGGAACACAATCATTCAGTCAATTACATTAATTTCACCTGGCAAGAACTGTTGAAATGATGCAGTGGTTTCCTTTTCTCAAAAGAAATGATATTTGATGAGAGCTTTGAAGAACAGAGAGAAGTTAGGAGGGCATACAAGGGCTGGAGAAGGTATTCCAAACAGAAGCAACAGCAATTTCAAAGGCACTCAGGCATAAATGCAATGGTGGTCACTGGAGGTCAAGTGGCTGGAATGGTGGGACTGGGTCATATTGAGAGCCTTTACATCACAGTCAAGAGTTTAGACTGTATTTTTATTTATTTATTGAGACAGGGTCTTGCTGTGTCGCCCAGGCTGGAGTGCAGTGGCACAATCTCAGCTCACTGCAACCTCCCACCTCCTGGGTTCAAGTAATTATTCTGCCTCAGCCTCCTGGGTAGCTGGGACTACAGGTGTGCGCCACCATGCCTGGCTAATTTTTGTACTATTAGTAGAGACAGGTTTTCACCATATTGGCCAGGCTGGTCTGGAACTCCTGACCTCGGGATCCACCCGCCTCGGCCTCCCAAGGTGCTGGGATTACAGGCGTGAGCCACTACGTCCGGCCCTAGACTTTATTTCATGGGCATCCAGAGACCATGAGAAGGGGATGTGATGCCTGTGAGCTTTACCTCAGCAGTGAGAAGACCTTGTTTGTCTGCCCCCAAGCTCTCTGCTACAAAGCCTCCCTGCCAAAGACCTGTTTGCAAAACTGTAAGAAATGATTCCGCCTTCTATATTTTAGGAAAAATATTTTATTCCTTGAATGACTTCGGAGATATCAGTAGGGCCTGAGATGAAAGAAGGGGTTGGGAACCTGGTTCTCAGTTCAGTTTATATCTCGTTGGTGTATAAATCTGAATGTCTAGTTTTTCACTGTGTTTCTCCCAGCTGGCTTCCACTCAAGCATGATTTTTACCTTCTGTTGGACTCTACCCTTCCATCTTAGCTGTATGAGAAATGGCTTGAACTTAGGGCAGGATTTAAAGGAATGCACTGGTTGGCTCTCTAGTACTAGCCCAGATCGCGGCATTTGTGTTTTGGAAAGGCTGATGGCTGTGAGGAAGACAGACCAGGGGTGGGAGACAGGGAGGCTGCTGCTGAAGTCGCGGAAGCTGATCATGAACACCTGATGGAAGCCGCAGCTGTGAGGCCAGGCTGGACTTGAGAGCCAGTGCTCTCTAGGAAGCATGACCCACCCTCCACTCAGCCTGGGGCCTCCTTCCTCTATGGTCTCGGGCTTCTAGAATTGGCTCACACTCTGCCCCTATGAGGTAAAACTGGCTGTAACATATTTTATCCTTTTTAAATATATTTTTATTAAAAAATATATTTTAATATATTTTTTAACATATTTTATCCTTTTTTAATATACCCCTCTAACATTTTCTTTCAACTTTTATTTTAGATTCACAGGGTACCTATGCTGGTTTGTTACCTGGGTATATTGCATGATGCAGAGGTTTGGAATATGAACGATCCCATCATCCAGGTACTGAGCACAGTATCCAACAGTTAGTTTTTCAACCCTGACCCCCCTCCCTCTCTCCTACCAATAGCCCCCAGTTTCTATTAATGCCATCTTAACATTTTTTAAGAAACAATACCGATGATAGCAAAGAATAAAACAGATTTATCCATAGTGAATAACTACAGGATTCTGAGGGTCAACTTTATACTTACACTTGGTCTAGATGCTGCCAAAAGGGACAAATGGTTCACCCTACTGTGGAGGTTTTTGAAAACATTATGTGTGTTTTTAACAAACATTGTTTGACTCTAAGCCCCTATACCAATGTGGGAGGAAGGAAATTCAACTTCAATGGTTTCTGGGCCTTCCCTCACCTCCCCTGGGTCTCACAGAATCTGGAAGATTTTTGTGCCCCTAGAATATGAGGGGTGATCCCCTGCTCTCCTGTCCATCATAGTCACTATGGCTTCCTTGACCCACAGCTCATTGCCTCTATTCTATGTATCTCAAGAGATTTATCTCTGCCTCCCTCTCTTTATTCCACCTTCAAGCTGAAATCTGTCTGCTGCCACAAAAAAAAAGTAGTTATTGCTATGAGCAGAAAGCTGCCCAGCCTGCTCTATTAATCATATGAGCAACCTTTCCCATATTTTCGAAGTCCTCATGATCACTGAAGAAGCACTCTATAAATAATAATTTTCCTATTCACTTAGGCCAGGGAGAAGAAACGGAAGATTAAATTTTATGTCCCTGTTCATGATACAGCTAAGGAGTTGTATCAGCTCCGTTTTTTTTTTTTTTTTTAACCTTAATAGAGACAAGAAGGGTTTGAAAAGGTTATATAGTCCAATAGATGGTTTAAAAATTCCTCCCCTTATTTATTATCCTTTTCCCACATTTAGCCTGTTTGCATTTATATTGTACTTCAACTTTTAATTCAATCAACATGTATTTGTTGGATTTCTTTTATGTGTGTGGTCCTGTGCTAAATACTCTATTTACCTCTCAAATTCCACTGAGAAATGCCAGCAAAGAACTTCATTCAGATGCCTCTCAGTGCAGAAGCACCTTTTTGCCTGCTACCACACCCTTTTGTCCCAACTACTACTTTTACAAATGCTCTATTTAATGAAAAGGCCAAATGGGTTAATTTGGGCCAGAAACTAATGATTTGAGAACGTGAAATATTATAGGTTTTTTTTTTCTGTCTCTTGATTGAACCTATCAACCAAAATATTAGTGCTGTGTTGATACATTTTGAAGGAAATGTCATAATCAACCTTATCAATAGGACCTTCTGCTCTTTAAAAAAGAAATTTAAAATTAAGAAACTGGCCAGGCATGTGGTGGCTCATGGCTGACATCTCAGGAGTTTGGAGGCTCAGGCAGGAGGATAACTTTGAGGCCAGGAGTTTGAGACAAGCCTGGGCAACATTGTGAGATGTGGTTCTACAAAAAAATGAAAAAAAAAAAAAGCCAGGCATGGTGGTGTGTGCCTATAGTCCTAGGTACTCAGGAGGCTAGGGTGGAAGGATCACTTGAGCCTAGGAGGTGGAGGCTTCAGTGAGCTATGATTCTACCACTGCACTCCAGCCTAGGTGACAGAGTGCGACCCTGTCTCTTAAAAAAAGAAACAAAAGGGCCAGGTGCGGTGGCTCACACTTGTAATCCTAGCACTTTGGGAGGCCGAGGCAGGTGGATCATGAGGTCCAGAGATCAAGACCATCCTGGCCAACATGGTGAAACCCTGTCTCTACTAAAAATACAAAAATTAGCCAGGCATGGTGGTGGGTGCCTGTAATCCCAGCTACTTGGGAGGCTGAGGCAGGAGAATAGCTTGAACCCGGGAGGCGGAGGTTGCAGTGAGCCAAGACTTCACCACTGTGCCCCAGCCTGTCGACAGAGCAATACCCCATCTCAAAAAAAAAGAAAAAAAGAAACAGAAACAAAGGAATTAATTTTTTTAACTTAAACATACAATTCTATTAGTCATCAGGGGAACTCCAGTGTTAATGAACAAGAGTATAGTATGTATGTTACCTTTGGCCCATTGGTTTCTTTGAGAAACTATAAATATTTCATAAAAATTTAAGAAGCTCTTAAAAGAGAGAGCAAATGAGCTGTGTTTTAATACAAATGGAACTATAAATTATTCATAGATAAATGGCTATGAAAATCTGTTCTAATATATTCAGCCAGTATTTCCTATTTTAAAAGTGCTGCATTTTGGGCTCAACGCTCGGCACTGGGAATGTGAGGGTGAGCATAGTCTAAGGAGTTTATAGTGTCATAACTTTTTGCTATAATCTCAGTAAAAATTTAATATTTCAATATTATTAGATGCTTAAACTTTAAAGTCCTGAGGTTTTAAAGAGAGTGATGTAATGAAATTCCAGGGTGTTCATTTACTCACCTAACCGTTGACATTTAAACAGTCTCTCTCACATTTTAACAATTATAACACCTTTCCTTCACTCTACTTCCCACTCTAGTAACTGCCTTCTTTCTTTTCACATCTGTGTTTCCAAGAGCTTGCTAAACTCACTCTTTTCCTCTCCATCCACTCCCTTCTAACCTTTCTACCAGAACAGCTCGAGTGCTCAATAGCCCTCATTCCATCCCACGTGTCCCTTCTTGAAACACTTTATTCTCTTGCTTCCATACTTCGCCAGTTTTCCCTCACCTCCAGGGTCTCTTTTGTAGATTCCTGCATGTGGCTGTTACATGTCAAAATTTCTCAAAGCTCAAGTTTGTGGCCCCCCTTTTTTCTCATATTCTAACCTTTACTGAGGTAATCTCATTAACTTCTATGCCAACAACTCCCAAATTTACATTTCCTTCCCAGATTTCTCCTTTGAGCTCCAGATCAGTGTATCCGATGGCATTCTCTCCATCCTCATGAGGAAATCTCAAAGGCTCCTCTAACTCAACACATTCCAAATGAAATCAGGATCTTCACTCCTCCATGCCTAGGTATGATATCTCGGTGAATGGCACTGTAACCCATTTATTTGCATAACCCACAGACCCAGCAACTGGTTTTGAAACTCACGTCTCCTTCGCCTCCCGCCTCATAGTATTCAGTACATTAACAATCCCTTATAAATCTCTCTCAGATCTACCCACAACTCTGCATCTGTGCAAACCCTGCCCTAATCCAAATTAACATCCTTTCCTGCCTGGACAACTGTGTAGCCAGCTAATTGGCTTTGGGCAGCCCTCTTTTCTAGCTCAGTCTGTCTTCCCCATTGCAACCAGAATAATCTTTTAAAAATGCAAGTATGATCAAGCTGCTTAGATGCCTAAAACCCTTTAATCAGTATTACTTGTAGCTGAAAGGTCATAATCTGACTACCTCTCCAGCCCTATTTTGCATCAGGCTCCCTACTTGCTCCCTCTACAACTGGCATAATTTAAGTTCCTTTAATGTGCCCCGTGCCCCATTCCTAGCGCAGCTGTTCACCTTGTTTGACACACTTCTCCCTCTGTCCTCCTCAGATTGCCTAAGTAACTCCTATTCAATTGACCAGATGTAAGGTCATCTCCCCACAGAAGCCTTCCCTGGCCCCTCAGACTGAATCAAATTCCCCTTTTCTTTTCTTTGAGGTGAAATCTGCTCTTGTCCCCCAAGCTGGAGTGCAGTGGTATGATCTCAGTTCACTTCAACCTCTGCCTCCTGGGTTCAAGCAATTTGCCTGCCTCAGCCTCCCAAGTAGCTGGGATTATAGGCGCCTGCTACCACGCCTGGCTAATTTTTGTATTTTTAATAGAGACGGGGTTTCACCATGTTGGCCAGGCTGGTCTTAAACTCCTGATCTCAGGCGATCCACCTGCCTCAGCCTCCCAAAGTGCTGGGATTACAGGCATGAGCCACTGCAGCTGGCCCAAATCCCCCTTTTCCGTACTTTCATAGCACTCGCTTTTTCATAGAAATGATTGTTCACTTATACGTACACATTTGGTTGTATAATGATTTGATTAATGTTTCTCTTGCCCACCACTTTATTTAATGAGGGTAAGGACTGTATTTGTTATTCTTACCATTTAATCCTCAAAGCCTAGTGCAGTGCCTGGCACATAGTAGCCACTTCCTAAAAGTCTGCTGACTGAATAAACAGAGGAGATGAACGAACGAAGGTCACAGGTCATAGTAACTTGCTAAGGGTGAAGATGGCAAGGCAGAGACTGTAGCCAGATTTGCTAATTTCCAGTCCAGATCACCAGGCTTCTCAACAAATAACTTGTTCTAAATTTTCTTCTAAATAATTGGAACCAAAGCAACGTCACAACTCAAGTCCAATTTCTTGGCCTACCATTTTCTACAGATGGCATTTATTCAGCAAGAGAATGTTGTAGGTATAGTAATTTTTCTTTTTTTCCATGAAACGTGCTATCTTCTTGCTCTATTTTAAGGGATATTATGATAAACAATGCCACTAATTAAAACTTCTAAAGCTTCTTGAGATTCTCAGGAAAAGTACAAGGTATAAGTCAAAAAGAGTAATTTTGTGTCTCACAATAGAATTTTCTGTTCAAAAAATGCTGTTAACTCAAAAAAATGATATCTCCAAAAGAACATTCTAACAGGTGGGATAGTCATCATAATATTCCCAACTACTATGTATATCCCTTCCCTTAAAAGAAAAAAGGAGAAAATCACTTTGCTATGTGTAAGTACATTGCATGTTTTATAAAATCCACATAAAATGTTCAGTGGTTCAAGGAGTGGCTGCCACATTTCTAGGGAAAATGGGCTTGTCCCTGAAGAAGCTTGAAGATCTGACTCTCAAGGGTCTTTGTGCTTTGGATGAAAAGGAATCATTATTTTTGAACTCCCCCTGCTCACGTCAGTGACTTCCACCTGCAGCCAATCTATTGGTTATAAGCACCCATGAATTACCTTGCTGATTATAGGCAGGTTAGCCTAGGAGGGCCAGCCAAAATCGAACTCCTGGTAAGCCTTATTAGCCTTTTCTATGATGTGTCTCAGTTTCCATTTCACACATTGGAGTGGAAGACAATCTCTACTCACACTGGTGTGGTATGTGTTTGTCTGTCTCAGATGTGTGTGTAAGGTGTGTTTCTCAGCTCACAGTATGTGAAGTATTTTTTTTTTAAGACTGCTATCTTAAGGCTTAAAAGTAATTAAGGTTTTGGTTTTTGTTATTATTTTAAGAATTGCACTTTCTTTGGAGACAACAAAGTACCTTTTTTTTCAAAGATGGAAAAGGCATACTCAGACTTTCTATGTTATGTTCATAATTGTTTCGCATATCACTATACAACATTCTCATCATCATGGGTACCTTTAAGCTAATCAGTTGGATTTGGGGATCCTCGTTTAGAAGTCAATATGGAAAAAAGATGGCTGTAAAACTTAGATAAACCAGTATGCTATTTCTCCTTCTTTGTCTGCCTTTGTAGATGTTTCATCTTTCCTTCTCTTTTCCCTGACTATCTCTCAGTGACCATGGACAGCTCTCCAATCCCCTGTTTCACTCAGCTTCACTCCACCATGACCACAGCACCTCTCCTGCTACTACGTGTTGCCCTGGTGCTACTTGGGCATGTGCATGGAGCCACATTAAGAAATGAAGACAAATGGAAGCCACTCAATAACCCCAGAATGGAAGCCACTCAATAACCCCAGAAACGGAGATTTGGTAAGAACACACCTGGGGCCTGGGTTTCAGGATAGAACTAATGCCTCTTTGGATTTATGCATGAAGCATTCTGTTTTCCAGAGCATAGTGGAAAGGGGGCTACCAAGTGTTGAGAAGATTCTCCAACAGGACTGGACCAGAATTTTACTACCCTAGTGGTTGGCAACCTATTATTTCTCTGGCCAATTTACATTTGTTTCTGTAAAGAGAAACAAATTTATATTTGGAAACAATCTTATACACACATAGGGCATTTCATTTGTAACTGATCTTATATATACATTGACTTTGTAGCCTTGACTTCTAATACATATACAAAATCAAGAGAGTAACAGGGAATTGCTTTTGCACATCTTAGATTTAACTGATGATAAAACAAGTTACCATATAAATAGTAATTGCCAAGCTCAATTGCAAAAATTGAAAGTTGACCCTGCATGGGTATCAATTTACTAGGCATATTTTTAACATATAGTTATCTAGAAAATAGAATTCAAAAGATCACTAAACATTCTCTTGAAAACAATATGCCAAATACAACAAACATGTTGACATGACTATTCCAAATTTTTTTTTTCTAAAGTGAATGATGTGAAATTTAACAACATAGGATTAAAATAAACTGAGATAAGAGACCAGCAGGATTTGTTTTCTGGTCACAACTGCTGACCAAAACAGGATCTGGTCCAGAGAGGATAAAGTGAAAAAACTGTATGAAACCAGCAGATAGTGACAAAAGTGATCCCTATCTGCTCTCGTTGTTCTGGATATGATTCACCCACCAGTGTCCTGACAGTTTATAAATGTCATGGCAATGACCTGGAAGTTACCACTCCTTTCTGTGGCAATGATCCAGAAGTTACCACCTCTTTCCTAGAAAGTTCTAAACCCCCTTATATTTGTATTAACCATCCCTTAATTTGCATATATTTGAAAGTGATTATAAACACAGTTGCTAAGAGCCCATATGTTGTCAACTCTGGGTGCACTACTTATGAGTTAGCCTTGTTCTGGTAGGAACAGTACCTTTCAATAAAAGATTGTTACCACAACCAGCCTGCCCTTAGATTCTTTTCTGGGCAAAGCCAAGAACCCTCCTGGGCTAAGCCCCAGTTTTGGGCTTTACCTGTCCTGCATCAAAGCAGGTAGCACTTTGCACATCTTCTGTGTTCATTTCCTAATGGAAATCTGAAAAACTTTGAAAAGAAACTTGCAGAAAGTAGCAACAGAGATCTTATCAAGGAAGAGGAGATACTGAGTTGCTCATTATGGAGTTCAGTTTCATCTCTGACCTTAGTACTCAGAGATAGTTCACAATGAATCTTTGAATTGTGGTGCTGTTCCATATTCTTCCTTCATTTTTCACTAAGAATGGTAAATCATCTTGGTTAGGGTTGAAATGTCAGAAGGCACAGAGGAGGGGAGGAGAAGTAGCTGAAGCTTGTACTTGTATTTCTGGATTTTGATTTCCAACCTTTTGCCTCCTAGATTAGCCTTAAAGTCAATTCAGGAGAAAAATAGAGGAAAAAAAATTCACTTTTATTTTAGGTGTTTCATTTATATCCACCAATGAACATTTTCTTTCTCTCTTTAGTTTTTCAGAAGCCTTCAGGTGTATTTTAAGGGCAGAGGTCTTGATCTTGGAACGTTTCCAAATCCTTTCCCCATGGATGAGAACCCCAGACCCCTCTCTTTCCGACCAGAACTTCTTGCTTCTGCATTTGCAGATTGTGAAGAGCAGAAAAACTCCTTTCACAGTTATCTCAAAGGCTGAAAGTTTCTTCTGAGCCCAGGTAAAATGTGGCCCTTTATTCACAGGATCTGTCCTAACATACATTTCAGCCATAAAGTAGGTATTCTGAAAGTATTTATTTGAAAAATTGTTTTATTTCTCCATAGAAATAAGTGCTCAGTTCTGCTTATACTCATCACTGTTAAGTATTTGGATTTGGTTCAGGCAGGTATTTCACAGTCCTGTTTTAAAAAGAAATGACAGTTTTGATTTTTTAAGCATAGTTATCCAGGGAGAGACATATTAAAATGATAGAATGATCCCTCTTAATAGGATTATTAAATTAGTAACATGGCCACATTCTTACCTATATCTTTTTCCAGACAAGGTGATATAGCTGTGTAGAAAATCTACATAAAGAAATATGTCAAATTAAGTTGTTGGATTAAATGGGAATTAGAAGTTAAAAGAATGGTTCTTTGGGGGATAAAGTAGTATGCATATATTTGAGCTTGAACTCCTCACCTATAGGAAGAAAAGTTGACTAGTAGTAAGGATGGCATTTTTCTCATAGAAAAAGGATTTGAATTTCATTGCTCTTATTATTTTATTATTCCTATCAAACCAATACCTACCATTTACAAAGAACAAGTATCGCGCATTCCAAGCAAATATTTTATGATTTCAATCTGTTAGCTTTTTGTTTAGCTGAATAATAAAGGGAATGGAATCATAATTAAAATCTTTTCCCATTCTCCCACAAGTGTAATTTTGAAATTCTGAGGAAGCATACCTCTCTTGTGCTTTATTATGTTTGTGAAAGGGTTTGCAATATTAGTTCTTTCAAATGTGATGATTAAAAAATAATGATTGGTATTCTGAAAAGAACATATAACTTACCATGTGGAATATGCCCTTAGATAGTGTTCTAAAATGAGAAAATAAAATAGAAGAAACAGTAAGATGTTAATGAAGTTTTCTCTTGACTATTATTCACACTTTGGCCTTAGGGTATCAGAGAATAGTTATTAATACCATGCTACCTTCTTTAGTAAAAGGCAGATAAATTGCTTGTAAGTCTCAGTTTCTTCATCTGTAAATTACAGATACTAGTTTCTGTCTTACAGAAAGTATCATAGAAAATATCAAATACATACTTTCATGTGAGCATGGAATGAGGTAATATTTAAGGGCAGGAAACTGATAAAGCACCTGATTGGTGGTATCATAAAAGAACAGGAATTATTTAACTTTATGAAAAAAAACAAAGCTTCTGATTTGGAGTATATTTCATAATTATGAGCTCTATGTTCCTTTTATCTCTGGTGAGAAAATGAAGACAAAAAGAGCTTTCATTAAAACATGTTGATTTTGGGGTCTTTGGGTTGATTGTGTAGTCTTCATTTTCTATTTAATTATAACATTGTCTTGTTCTTTCAGGTGTCTGGCTATTTTAAAACTACAGATGAAGCTTCTCATTAGAAAAATTCAACCACTATCTTAGCTAAACTTTTGTGGACTTTTTTTTCCCCTTCATTTTTATATTTCAGTTTGTAATGATTTTATTCCACATTTCCAGATTTACATATAAATTGCTGGAACTATGATTTCTATGCATATTTATGGAGTGTTTTTCCTGTATAACCATAAATATTGATGTAGAACACTGCATGTATTTGTAGGAGTTACAAAAACATCACAAACTGAAAAGAGATTATAATCTTCTAAATTAGATGTTTCTTAAAGCTTGTTTTTAAAACTTGTCTTTTATGTTTATTATATTTTATCAACCAATATATTTTTTGACAGTGACACATTCACTTTTTCTATAGTAAAATTCATTATATGTGATGGGGATTGGTTTTAAAATTTGTCTTCCTTCCCTGAAAAGAAGATGCATCCCCACATTCAGCACATACTACTAAAAGACCTCACAGTTTTAGTTTCATAAGAAATGAGGGCAAGTGATAAACAGCTACAATTAAGTTAAAATGGAAGCAAACAACAACAACAAACATGGGATTCTGGAAGTTGTCAATGCCTCTGAAGATGCTTTTGCCAAAATATTCAGAGGTGGACACTGTGCCACATCAAATATTCTAGCAATGCCCCAGCCCTTGCTCCCATACACAACCTCCTCAGTAAGGAAAAGTAGACACAGGTGATTTCCTCTCTTTCCATCCAGCCCCTGCCCTTCTTACTCTAGCTCATGCTGAGTTATTCTGATTCCCATATTCTTATTTGGAACAGCTACTTTTCCTGTATCTTTATAGATAGCCACATCTATAATGTTGTGCTAAAAATGCAACATTGTCCTGACAGTCTGTGCATTTTAAAATAGTTTACTGTGACTTTTTTGGTGGATTATTGCTATTGTATATGAAAAAATAAAATATTTGTGCAAGAACAGATTTTGTGTCTGGTTTAAGATGTTCTATTGTAATTAGTTGTATATGTGTCTGTTTCTCCTGAACAGTGGTGAGGTCTTTGTGAGCAGAGACCGTATCTAATTCACCTTTATTTCCCCAGCACCTAGTACAATGCCTAGCATGGAGCAAGTGTTCAATAGATACTTGTTGAATTGAAATAAACATGTGCTGTTCAGCCAGTCTTCACACAGTAATGGAAGCTGCTTTTAGTTAATGTCAGAATTTTTTTGTTGTCATTTAAAAAATGTAAGTAATTCTTGATGAGCTATTCCTCATCATAGTATAGTTTATTCATACAAATGGTAGAGTGGTAGGGAGTTTTTCACCACTGTTAAGTTCCAAGTACTAGTGGCTGGTTTTCCCTTTCTCACTGCTATCCCTGCTCTGGTTGTTAAGACCTCCACAAAGGAAATGCTTATCAGTTTCAGGGTTTTGAAAAGAAAGGGCATTCATATGGGACATTTAGCTATGAGCTTGCAAAGTTTCAGGGCAGCGACATTCATCCTTCAGCTGGAAAATTTTTACAGATGGAAGCCCATACCTCACACTGACTAGAGTTTCTTAATGGTAATGCTATTGGCAGTAGGGGGAAGCCAAATTATCACTGTGCATGATCAATTAGCACACCTGGTCCCCAGATACTCTATGTTAGTAGTTCCCTCAGATCTGCCCTATCATTTTGACAATCAAAACCTCCTGGGGGCTGGGTGTGGTGGCTCACACCTGTAATCCCAGAACTTTGGGAGGGAGAGGTGGGCAGATCACCCAAGGTCAGGATTTCGAGACTAACCTGGCTTCATATGGTGAAACCCTGTCTCTACTAAAAATATAAAAATTAGTTGGGCATGGTGGCTCACACCTTCAGGAGGCTGAAGCAGGAGAATCACTTGAACCCAGAATGTGGAGGTTGCGGTGAGCCAAGATCATGATGTCACTGCACTCCAGCCTGGGCGACACAGTAAGACTCTGTCTCAAACAAACAAACAATACCCTCCCTACACACATTTCTAAAATTGCTTTCGCTCTTGGCTGAGAACTACTGCTAGAACATAGATGAAATTTAGTGTTTGCTCCAATGCAAATAAATGTTTTGCAGGTGTTTTAGACTCTGGAGGAGTCTCTGGTACTTCTCTATGTAGGTCCTTGGCAATCACTCAACACTGAGAGGAGCCTCTGCTCTTCTTCAATGAGTACCCCATTCCCCCGTACTTGGCCTATTGTCCCCTGTCCCAGATCTAGGGTGGCCAAGAACTGCTAAGAGTGTGAGCTTTTATTCTACCTGCAAGCTACACACTAGCCTTCTACATTTTTATCAATCTTGGCAGATACATGAGACACCTATATCTGAGACAACTGACTTTGTTACTGATAGCATGGCAGGTAGCGGCATGAGTTTTACACTCACATCAGTTTTCCTTACCCCTCCAAGTATCAAGGGGGCCATGTGAATGTGGATCCAGGGGTATGCTGGACACAAGTGGGTTTATGCCACAGCTGAGGAACTCCAAACTTAGGAAATCCCCACTCTTCTAATGAGACTGCTATTGACATGCCCAAGCTTTGCCCAGAAGGAAACATTTCTTATACTGTTCAGAAAACAGATTCGCTCCCTGCTCCAGAAGGAGACAATAGAGCTACCTTTCAAGTCTGTTTGATTTGAAAACAGCCTTGAAAAGCTAGCCTAGAATAAAGCTATCACAAGCTTTTGGAGAACAATGAAAGAGCCATGGAAAAATAGTCTCACACATAGGGTCACACTCCATCCCACATGGCTCTTTTCCCTGGCAAGAAGAAAGAATGTATGATTATAATTATATGGTCATGGTAAAAATTCAATGTTCTGCTTCCTTCAGACTTTCCATTTTGATTCTCAAAACAAGGCTGAATATATTTTTATTATTGCCATAACCATTCCACTTAATCTCAAGGTAATGTGGATACCTCTGACTCATTGGGAACAAATCTCTTCCAAGTAAGTGGGGGAAAGAAAAACAGAAAGATTGAAATTTCAAGATATTTTGCAACAGTCTGACCTCTAAAATAACTTTCATATCCTTAAAGTGTTTCATAGCCAAAAAAAAAAAAAAAAAAAACAAACCCCACAAAAAACAAACCAGAAAAACGACTCTCCTACCCCTCGTTCACTGCTTCCTGTTCTTCATAACATGAATATATATCTCCAGAATTGTTATTTCCATATTTCAGATAGCCAACAATAAGACAACATAGTCTAAGCCATTTGGGTCTTAGGAGAGTATTCTCCTTACAGTAACCATCCCTCCTCACTTGATTTATCTTCTTTTCCTCTAGGAGAGTTAAAACTGGAGATTCCTAAATTCCTCTTAGACATAGTTCCTCAACTGTCTGGGAAAACTTAGGGGAGAATTTCCCTATAAGTGGTTTAAGTACATTGCTTTAACACACTCCATCCTGCTCACCTTCCATGTTTTATACCCAGGTAGGACTCTGAAGATCCTTCCTCATGAGAAAGGGGATGGCTTCTAGCTGTGAGATATTTTCTTCTCACTTGGCAGTCCCGCTCTTGCAGGTCCTGGCCCCTCATTCTCCCATCCTTCTGCTGTTTATCATCACCTAGATTGTCATAAAGATGGCTAGGTGATACTCTCCCTGTAACTTGTCATTAACCTTAGCTTCATATTGAGCTATATTCCCGTACTTCAGCTCCATTGCCCACAGTTCCAAAGGCACTTTCAATTCCATCCTATTTAATTCACAAATGTGTTTTCAGTACTAATTATTAGGCCATACAGTAGAGTTTACAATGATGCAGCAGCTAGTGCTGTTCTCAAGATGTTTACAGCTAGTGTCTCTAGAATTGGACAAATAGACAGATAATAATACAAGGGAAAATATAAATCACAGGAGTGTGTAGAAGTTGAAAGACTGTGCCATTCAGAGGAGGCAGCATATTATAATTCCAAGCATGGCACTTGGAATCAGAGACCAGGGTTCAAATCCTGGCTCTACTACTTATTAGAGATCATAGCATTAGGAATAACATCCACTTTGAAAGAAGGATTATTTTGAGATATGTATGTAATATGTTTAAAACAGTAGATGGCTGATGTATTTGTTATATAGCAAACGGGCAATAATGCATAATAACCATGCCAAGTATTTGCTTCTTTCCGAAAGTTTGCTGTTAGGAAAGGAAGAAAACTTGGGAGAGGTGGAACAGGAAGCCCAGGTGAACGTATTTACAGACTGAGAAGGCGTTTGAGGAAAGGGAGAGTTTGAGGATTCTGGTGTGGGGAGGAAGCGGGGACTGGTGGGAGTGGTTTTTGTTTGTTTGTTTTTTGAGACAGAGTCTCTCTGTCGCCCAGGCTGGAGTGCAGTGGCACAATCTCGGCTCACTGCAACCTTCAGTGTCCTGGGTTTAAGTGATTCTCCTGCCTCAGCCTCCCGACTAGCTGGGATTACAGGCGTGCCTGCCACCATGCCTGGCTAATTTTTGTGTATATATATATGTGTGTGTGTGTGTGTGTGTGTGTGTGTGTGTGTGTGTGTGTGTGTGTGTGTGTGTGTGTGTGTGTGTGTGTGTATTTTTTTTTTAAGGTAGAGACAGGGTTTCTCTACCTTGGTCAGGCTGGTCTCGAACTCCTAACCTAGTGATCCGCCCACCTTGGCCTCCCAAAGTACTGGGATTACAGGCGTGAGCCACCGCGCCCGGCCTTCGGGAGTGGGATTTAAAGTATACATTGCGGGAGAATTTTAGCTTTCTGTGGCAGGGGAGAACTGGAAAGTGAAACATGCACGTGGCAGAGAAAATGGTTAAATTAAGAAAAACATATCACACAGCAGCGATCAAATTAAAGAACATACAGAAAAGAAAATGGGAGAATGAAACCAACATCTTAGTGAAGAATTGAGGGAAATTATCTAGATTAAAGAAAATATATTCAAAGCACTTTTTAAAATAGCTATCTAATAATCTGGAACGAGAGCTGAGAGAGGCGGCCGAACGAGTCCGCTGTGCTAAAGCACCGCAGCTTGGGTCGCGCATCCCGTAAGTAGATCCCGGCCGGGCGCGCAGGCGGAACCCGAGTGCTGCGGCTACCGCGGAGACCGGGAGGGTTTCACGGAAGGACGCCGGTTTCCTGCTCTTGTTTGCACCGGCGCGAGGTAGCGTCTGGAAGGCGCTGCTCTTCCGGTTCTCTGTCAGGGTTCTTGGGGCTGCACTGACAGAGCCTACAAACATGTCGGGGTTCAGTCCGGAACTCATCGACTACCTGGAAGGGAAAATCTCCTTCGAGGAGTTCGAACGGCGGAGAGAAGAGAGAAAAACCCGCGAGAAGAAAGTGAGGCAATGCTAGGCCACGGTGCCCTTGACTCTCGTTGCCCTGCTGCACTTAGGTGTGGGGGAGCCAGACAACCGCTTTCGCTGTGATGGGGCGGGCTGGGAACTTTCAGCAGCTTCTTTATCTTAGAGAAACTCCGATTGTCACCCTTCATCCCTGTGCTAAGCTTCTTAAAACGTTTTCCCCCACCGGAAAGCTTTTGTCTTGATGGTAACCTCTTCTTTTCCCCCTCTAATACTACGTTTTTATCTCAGAGTAGCTTAATGCTGGTAAGTTAAATGGAAGGTGGGGTGAAGAGTTTGTAGTCACAGTGTCAGGTTCTAGCCCAGCTTTGCCACTAAGTCGTTTTGTGACAATGGATGAGCAGCTCACCTCTCTTCTTTAGGCCTCAGTGGCTCTTTCTGAACTGGAACGATTGAGCTCCAGTTTTTGAGGAATCTCCCACTGGAGTGAAGTAATAGTCCACAAAAAAAAGTATTGTTCGATAAGAAGATAATCCTCACGCATATCTTTTTCCCTGCACTTAGAAACATCTGAACTTGGCCGCGTGCGGTGGCACACGCCTGTAATCCCAGCACTTCGGGAGGCGGGCGGATCATGAGGTCAAGAGTTTGAGACCATGCTGGCCAACATGGTGAAACCCCGTCTCTACTAAAAATACAAAAATTAGTTGGGCGTGGTGGTGCGTGCCTGTAGTCCCAGCTACTCGGGAATCTGAGGCAAGAGAATCTCTTGAACCCGGGAGGCGGAAGTTGCAGTGAACCAAGATCGTGCCACTGCACTCCAGCCTGATGGTGCGAGACTGTCTCAAAAAAAAAAAAAAAAAGCAGAAAGAAATATCTGAACTTTCTTGCTTCAAGTCCAAGAGAAAATTAATTAAACCTTTTGAAGTTTGCTGGTAGCAAACTTCATAATTCATGAGACTAGTAGGGACTCATCTTTTTATTTATTTCATTTTGTTTTATTTTCAGACAGCGTCTCGCTCTGTCACCCTGGCTAGAGGGCAGTGATGAGATTTCGGCTTACTGCAACTTCTGCCTCCCGGACTCAAGCAGTCCTCCTACCTCAGCCTCTGAGTATTTGTGACCACAGGGTTAGCCATCACACTCTGCTAATTTGTGTATTTTTTGTAGAGGCAGGGTTTCTCCATGTTTCCCAGGCTGGTCTCCAGCTCCTGAGGTCAAGGAATCCGCCTGTCTCGGCCTCCCAAAGTGGTTGGATTACAGGTGTGAGCCACCAAGACATCTTTTTATTTAAAATGTTAGGATACAGTGTGTTCATTAGTGAAATATATTAAGTTGTTTATTTTTTTACAAATGACAGATTGAAGGGTAAGATCTAAGTACTTTGAAATGCTTTGATAGTGTTCAAACTTAGATTCCACCTACTGTGTATGTGTTACAGCTCAAGTTTTGTAGAAATAGAAAATGAGGCAAATGCCCTATTCTATAAACTGCCAACCCATGGTCACAAAATGCCTGAGTGGCAAAGCTAGGACTAGAACCAGGTGCTCTGTGGCTGAGGAGAGCTAAGTCTGCATTACTTTTTGGAATCATTAAGTAATTTTCAATCACAGAGTCTTCAGGAAAAAGGAAGACTATCAGCTGAAGAAAATCCCGATGACTCTGAAGTTCCATCATCATCAGGAATTAATTCTACCAAATCCCAAGACAAAGATGTCAATGAAGGTATGTTAAAATTATGTGCTGCCTACATTGAATGTTTAGAGTATGCAAGCAAAGTAATTTAGTAAAACATTGTATTTTCACTGCAGTGATATTCTGTTGATTACCTGGTTTATCAAGAGCATAATGCTTGGTATATAGCAGGTGCCCAATAAATATTTGTCGAGTTATTGAATACCCTGATAGTTATTTTTTTGTGTGAGCCCTAGTGTTGGAAAAGTGTTTTAATTGACATCAATATATATTTGGGAGCTTTTTAGGATTCATTATTTTTTAAATTGGGCCTCTCAGTTAGTAACTAATCACTTCCAGACTATACTCCCTCAAATTGTAATGAATTACACTTCAATATAAAGTGGCTTCCAAACCACTGCTTTAGTTATAGGGAGATAAGGTGGAAATGTAAGTTGGTTGTCCACATGGAACTTCACACACAACATTCGTGTCTGGGTAGGCTACCTCTTTCTAGCATCCAGTCCTTGGCTTTGCGTGTCCAGATATTAAATTTGGTTAGTGCACCCAGACTAATTAAATTCATTGTAGCCTTGTTAATTAACTAGTAAGCAAATTTATTAATTTTCAGTGATAGATACCCTTTTTGGGGGATCAGAATGCTGATAATATCTCAGGGTATCCATTTACTACCAGATCAAGTTACTTGGGATGCTGAACTGCCAAGAAGAATGTAGCTTCATGTATAGGGACTGATAACAACTGTCTAGTTCTAGGGGTTAGAAGTACAGTTTGCTTCTTTTTTTTTTTGAAATGGAGTTTTGCTCTTATTGCCCAGGCTGAAGTGCAATAGCGCGATCTCACCTTACTGCAGCCTCCACCTCCCAGGCTCAAGCGATTCTCCTGCCTCAGCCTCTGGAGTAGTTGGGATTATAGGTGCCCACCACCGGACCTGGCTAATTTTTTGTGTGTGTTTTTTTAATAGAGACGAGGTTTCACTATGTTGGTCAGGTTCGTCTCGAACTCCTGAACTTTTCCCTCTAAACAAATAAGCATTTACCCAGAGAACACACAGGTATAGTGTGGCAGAAAATAAACAAGTTTTGTTCCTACCTCCGTGGACCAAGTGGGGAAAACGGGGCAAAGAGGAGGGAAAACTAGCGGTTGCAGTTTCTTATTCTGTCAGGAAAGTGCGGTGGAAAAGGCAGCTGATAAAAAGGAACGAGGTCATGTCCTTTGCAGGGACATGGATGGAGTTGGAAGATGTTATCCTCAGCAAACTAATACAGGAACACAAGACCAAACACCGCATATTCTCACTTATAAGTGGGAACTGAATGATGAGAATACAGGGACAAAACGGGGTGACACACACAATAACACACACGGGAGCCTGTTGGAGTAGGGGAGGGAGAGCATCAGGCAGAACAGCTAATAGTTGCTGGGCTTAATATCTAGGTGATCGGATGATCTATGCAGCAGATCACCATGGGACACGTTTACCTGTATAACAAACCTCCACATCCTGCACATGTACCCTGAACTTAAATGTTGAAGGAAACAAAAGGCAGCTGAAGTTCTTCTAACAATTTGGGGGTCCTTCCTTATCTGCTGAGAGGAGCAGCTGGTCTTCTGTCATCAGGTGTTTGAGTAGCTACTATAGCAGCAGGCACAAGTGGGTGCCTGCCCGTCCTGTTACCTAACACTGCTTCCAAAAGCTAGCCATTATGCCCTCAGAAAGGGGTGAACTGAGTCCAATTCAGGCTCATCATGAGCAGTCAGGCACACAAGGACTGGCTGGCTTCTGCTCAAATTATCTCATCAGTTCTTGTAAGATATAAAGCTCCTAATTTCCTAGGAAGGAATTGTCCCACAACTCTACCAAGACTCTTGGTAAGTATGAGCATGTATTCAGAGCAGAAGGGGTCAGTTTTGCAGAAGCTTTGGCAAAGTCTGCTAATTGAAATATGTGGCCACTAGGGTTGTCCTTTGACCCTGGACAGTACTAAATACACCACTAAATACTTGCTCTTCACACGTTTCTTACACATGGTGAAGATAGGGTCTTCTTTTAATTTCGTTTTCAATTCATTGATGCTCATACATGAAACTGTAATTTTTATATATTGACCTTGTGTTCAGCAACCTTGCTAAATAAATATATTCTTATCATTTGTATATAGATTTATTTTGGGTCTTCTATGTATATAATCATATCATCTGTGACATGATAATTTTATTTTTTCCTTGACATCTTTATGCCTTTTATTTCTCATTACATTGGCTAGGACCACCAGTAAAACAACGTAAGTGGTGGTAGTGGGCAACTTTGCCCCAGTCTTAGTAATTTTCAGTAATTCACCATTAGCTGTGTTTGGGGAAAATTTTTGTAGATACTCTTATTGAAATGAAAGATACTCCCTTTCATATTTAGTTGACTAATAATTTTTATTAGGAAAGGGTATTGGATTTTATCAAATGCTTCTTTTTATCAGGATGGATCATACAATTTTTCTTCTTTTTTCCTGTGATAAATTTTACACATTTCTTTTCATCTTTGTTTTGGATGATCAGAATTCTTTTTTTTTTTTCCGAATTCTTGAATATGATCCTTATGACTCATTTATACAGCATCTTTGGCATTTGAAGTTTTTCGCTTAAATGAGTATGCTTACCAGTTTTTTTTTTTTTTTTTTCTTGGAGATGGAATCTTGTTCTGTCACCCAGGCTAGAGTGCAGTGGCGAGATCTCGGCTCACTGCAACCTCTGCCTCCCAGGTTCAAGTGATTCTCTTTCTTTAGCCTTCTGTGTAGTTGGGATTACAGGCGCTTGCCACTGCGCCTGGCTAATTTTTGTATTTTTTAGTAGAGACGGGGTTTCACCATCTTGGCCAGTCTGGTCTCGAACCCCTGACCTTGCTTAAGAGTTTTTTTTTAACACAGGCTGGGTGCAGTCATTCACGCTTACAATCCCAGCAGTTTGGGAGGCTGAGGCAGGTGGATCATTTGAGGTCAGGAGTTCAAGACCAGCCTGGCCAACACGACGAAACCCAGTCTCTACTAAAACTACAAAAATAGCTGGGTGTGTTGGCACACGCCTATACTCCCAGCTATTCGGTAGGCTAAGGTGGATCACTTGAACCCAGAAGGCAGAGGTTGTAGTGAGCCAAGATCACACCACTGCACTCCAGCCTGGGTGACAGAGTGAGACTCTGTCTCAAAAAAAAAAAAAAAAAAAAAAAGCCAGGTGTGGTAGCTCATGCCTGTAATCCCAGCACTTTGGCAGGTGGAGGTGGGTGGATCACCTGAGGTCAGAAGTTCAAGACCAACCTGGACAACATGGCGAGACCCCCATCTCTACTAAATAATACAAAAATTAGCCAGGTGCGGTGGCTCATGCCTATAATCTCAGCTACTCAGGAGGCTGAGGCATGAGAATCACTTGAACCTGGGAGGCAGAGGCTGCAGTGAGCTGAGATTGCACCACTGCACTCTGGCCTGGGCGGTGGATGAGACTGTCTCACAAAAAAAATAAATAAAGTTTTTGAACACAAAATAGATATATACATGCATATATAGAGATATACATGTATATATGTATAATATATACATGCATACATAGAGATATGCACGTATATATATATCTATATATACTTAAAATTTTGACTTTTGTTGGAACTTTTCTAGAAATATGTTACATGTCTATCTTTGTTCTCTGTTGCTTGTAACAGAATACTTGAAACTGGGTAATTTATAAGGAAAAATTATTTATTTCTTACAGTTAGGGAGGCTGAGAAGTCCCAGGTAGAGGAACCACATCTGTTGAGGACCTTTTTGTTGGTAGAGATTCTTCAGAGTCCCAAGACAATATAGGGTATCACATGAGGAGGAGGCTGAGCACGCTAGCTCAGGTTTCTCTTCCTCTTCTTGTAAAGCCATTAGTCCCACTCTTATGATAACCCATTAAACCATCAATGGATTAATCTATTATTGGGTTTAAGACCCAGTCTGTCTTAAAGGCCTCACCTCTTAATATTGGCACATTGGGGAATAAATTTCAATTTGAGACTTGGAGAGAACAGATATTCAAACAATAGCAATGTCTCTGTTTTAACAGAAAACTGGTTTCTGAACTTAACTTTTTTTTGATAATTCAAAGTCATTATTGACATTCAAAAATCATTATATTATACTATGGTGGTATCCTAAGATACAGATGAGCTACTTTCATGTTATTTTAGTCCTGAAATAATAAAGCTATTTTAATACTAATAATAGCATTCCATGGGTTTTTACTATATGCTAGGCATTCTAAGTGTATACACATACACACACACTCATAATCATTTTGTCCTCAAAGTAGCCTTATAAATTATTAACGCTTTTTGCAAAAAGAAACAGGTATAGAGGAGCTTCAGTAATTTCCTGAAGTTATATAGCTAGTGATAGATTAAGTCTGGAACCAGACAGCTTGGCCCTAGAGCCCTCACTTTTAACCACTATGCTATACCACCAGGGTTCCGTACTACCAGGCTTGTTTAGTTCTTAGGTCTATGTCTTAATAATTCTTCTGCTTTTTTTCCTATTATTGTATGTGCTTCTGATATTTCAGTTAATTTTGCCTATAAATCTGGATGCAGCCTAAAGGATGAGTCAGCTATTCCAACGGAATAAAATACATGACTTTGTGATAACTTTCTTCTTTGATTTGTTTTTTGAGGATGTTCATTTACTGTTTTTTACTTTGAAATTTGGCGTTACTGGGGTAAAAATTTATACTCAGGAAATACTTGTTTTTCACTGAGAATTCTACAGTGTTTTTTTCCCCCAACATCAATGTCTTTTTTCTCAGGAGAAACTTCAGATGGAGTGAGTAAGTCAGTTCACAAAGTCTTTGCTTCCATGCTTGGAGAGAATGAAGATGAGGAGGAGGAAGAGGAAGAAGAGGAGGAGGAGGAGGAAGAAACATCTGAGCAACCTACTGCTGGCGATGTATTTGTATTGGAGATGGTTCTCAATCGTGAAACCAAGAAAATGATGAAAGTAAATTGTTCCTTTGGTATTTATAAACAATGAAGAAAGTGACATAGTAATTGAAAAAGAAATCTGTAATTGTGACATAGTAACTGAAAAAGAAATCTGGGAAACTGTTCGAACTGTATGAAAGGAAATATTATGATACAACTATTGTTATTTGTTTATTATGTTTCCTGTTAGATAATTTTTATGTGAAATCTTAATTATAGCTGGGTGTGGTGGTGTGCCTGTAGTCCCAGCTGCTCGGGAGGCTGAGGAAGGAGGATCATCTGAGCCTGGAGAAGTCAAGGCTGCAGCACTTCAACCTAGGTGTCAGAATGAGACTCTGTCTCAAAAAAATAAGTGCAATACAATAAATAAATAAATAAAAAGTCAAAGCAAAATGGCTCATTTAAACCAATTGGGCCATTTATTAAAAAAAGAAAAACATGCCAGAAAGGTAAGATCTAACACACATACACACACACAGACAAAACCTTAATTATTGCATATGTCAAAATGGACTTTGGTTTTGCTATTAAAAGGTCCATACTGGCAAAGCACAGTGTCTCATACCTGTAATTGCAGTAGTTTGGGAGGCTGAGGCAGAATTGCTTGAGCCCAGACGTTTGAGACCAACCTAGGCAACATAGTGAGGTTCTGTCTCTACAAAATTTTTTAAAAAATTATCCAGATTTGGTAGTGCACTCCTGTGGTCCTAGCCACTCTGAAGCCTGAGGTGGGAGGATGCTTGAGCCCAGGAAGTAGAGGCTGCAGTGAGCTGAGATCACGCCACTGTGCTGTGGCCTGGGCAACAGAGTGAGACCCTGTCTCAAAAAAAAAATGTCCATGTACATACTATAACTTGATACTTTTTTAAACAAGTTCATTCTGAGTAGATAAATTTTAAAGAAGGGGGATCTTCAGTAGATTACATCATAATCCTGGCATATAAATCCATTTTGCAGCATCCAGCTCTACATTTCTTATTCTAATTAGTAATTTAGTAGCTCCTAACCACTTTTTTCCCTGCAATTGTGTTTTAGACTTTTTTTTTTTTTTTTTTTTAATGAGACAGTCTTGATCTGTCATCCAGGCTGGAGTGCAGTGGCATGATCTTGGCTCACTGTAACCTGTGTGTCCCAGGTTCAAGTGAATCTCATGCCTCAGCCTCCCGAGTAGCCGGGATTGTGGGCATGTACCACCATTCCTGGCTAATTTTTTGTATTTTCAGTAGAGACAGGGTTTCACCATGTTGGCCAGGTTGGTTGAACTCCTGGCCTCAATTGATCCACCTGCCTCAGCCTCCCAAAGTGCTGGGATTACAAGAGCGAGTCACCACGTATGGCCAGTTTTAGACTTTTTCCTGCAATATAAACTTTAATGTTAAAGAGTCAATTAAAATTGCAGCCATTTAATTCTGAGTTTCAAAAAACTGAAAATGTTTAAAGGAAAATTTCAGTTTTATTATATTTTATATTAATATGGTTGGAATTGAAATCTAAGACTTCACTATGTTTTAATCTGTCATTTTTCTTCCATACAGGAGAAGAGGCCTCGGAGTAAACTTCCCAGAGCTCTGAGAGGTCTCATGGGTGAAGCCAACATTCGTTTTGCTCGAGGAGAACGTGAAGAGGCGATATTGATGTGCATGGAAATCATAAGACAAGGTGTTTTCTGTGGGAACTTTTTTGATAATAGCAGTTTAAGAGTCTGAATTAAATGGAGGAACACCTCACAGTATTGTTTGTAAAATATGTTCAGAAGCTTAAGGGTAATTGTGGTAATGGTACTTGCCATTTTTCACAAGAAAATGAAAATCTCAGAGTATGATTCAATGAGATTAATATTTGTTGAATTTTCACAGTTACCTTTTTTGTTTTTGTTTTTAATGTTTCAGTTGAAGGGTTCAGACTTGAGTTGTCAGTGTTTTTTAAATATGGCAAATACATTATGTTAAAGCCACTTGAGCTTTCTTTTTTCCTTTCGTTTTCTAGATCTTGCAGTACTAGATTATGTTAATCTATTTTTTGGTAAAAGAAGTTTAAACTTGTCATCTTATCTGTCAATTAAATGGTGCATCTTGGGCATATTGAATGATATCGTTAGTGTTTTTTTTTTAACTACTTATATTTATTATTTTGTTTCTTTGATATTTTGCCAAATTTTGCCCTGCAGAGTGGTTTGGGTAGCTGTATAATACAGTGAACTTTTATCTTTTCAATAATTTGGCATTTCTTTTTGGTTAGACTAGGGTCCTTTTAGAAGTCTTACTATAATTTCCTGGATTTTCATTAGGGAATTTGAGGCTACTGCTTAAGATTAAACAGATTTTTTCCTTTAGTATGTTTCATTTGGTTCCTACTTTCCAATATTATCTGTTCCTTTATTTTAGTTTATAATTGTTTTTGACAAAAATCTTTGACTTTAATACCTCATAATCTTTGAATTTTGTTTCAGAAACAATATTTCAGAAATGTAGACTAGCCAGTCACTTTGATATCCGTTTAGCTGCTGCTTAGGTATCATCTATTCATTCATACCATACTCCTTGGTGTGGGAGCTAAATCATGAAGATTCAGCCCCACTGATGTGACTGGGGTTTATTGGGATGAACCTGCTGATACTGAGCCATGTTTATCCTGAGCAAAGGGGGATTTTCATGAGGAAGATGTGGTAGAGATTAGAATTTTTCATGAAATTATACCTTGCTTAGAGAAAGCAATGCTTTAAAAATGCTAAAAATGTGTGAAAATAAAGCAGATATAACTAGCATTTATTTTAACTTGCCTTAAACAGTTTGTATAATTTTGCCAGAGTGATTTGAAGAATTTAGGTATTTTTAAAAAGACACACAGTTTGAACCAGGGGATTGACATCAACTCAAACCTCTTCTCTCAGCCAATGGAATTAATTTTTTTAATTCATTATAGCTCCTCTGGCTTATGAGCCATTCTCTACTCTTGCCATGATATATGAGGACCAAGGTGACATGGAAAAATCATTGCAGTTTGAGTTGATTGCTGCACATTTAAATCCCAGTGACACAGAAGAATGGGTTAGACTGGCAGAAATGTCTCTGGAACAAGACAATATTAAGCAGGCTATTTTTTGCTACACGAAAGGTAATTAAAAAAATTTTTTTTCACTTTGACAAGATGTGACATAATAGGTTTTTTGATAATTGCATTTGCTATTCAAGTGTGATATTGGCCGAAATAAATTTGTTTCTATTGTCTCTTATTCTAGAGGTAGGTATTTGGGGTTCCTCTGTTCTCATGTTTATCAGGGACTTTTTTAATGTTGTGAGATAATACAACACAAAAGTTGGTAGATGAACAGTACCTTCAGTTTCTCACCAAGATCAGTGTTGGTTTTAAGCTGTTCCTTGAGGATTAACATCTGACTAGATTGACCACATTAAGAAGATTACTATTGAGATTCAGATTCTATTTGGTCTTACGTCAAACCTAGTCAAGAGTTCCTGTGAAGATTTATTCAGAATAACTCCCTTCGTTCCATTGATGAATTAGTTTGCTTATTAAATTTTCTGAGAAGATGATAGATCATACCCAGATACTATGCACTCTTTTTTGTGATAAATAATTTGTACTTCTTTCTTTTTAGCTCTTAAATATGAACCTACTAATGTCCGTTATCTGTGGGAGCGATCAAGCCTTTACGAACAGATGGGTGATCATAAAATGGCCATGGATGGTTATAGGCGTATTTTAAACCTGTTGTCTCCGTCTGATGGTGAACGTTTCATGCAGCTGGCTAGAGATATGGCAAAGTAAGTTTGGAGCGAAATGTATCTAGTTACCCTTATTAATCTTGTTTTGCAAATCAAAGCATATATTTGAAATAGAAAGTACTTTCATTGAAGTTCGAGAAGTGTTTTGCCTTATATATTTTATTGTTTTGTTTTTTGAGACAGGATCTTGCTGTGTCACCCAGGCTGGAGTATAATGGTGTGTTTATAGTTCACTGCAGCCTTGAACTTCTGAGCTCAAGTGATCCTCTTACCCAGCCTCTTGAGTAGCTGGGACTACAGGTGCACGCCACCACACCTGGCTAATTTTTAAATTTTTTTGTAGAGACAGGGTCTTGCTGTGTTGCTCAAGCTGGTCTTAAACTTCTGACCTGAAGCATTTCTTCTGCTTTGGCCTCCCAAAGTGCTAGGATTACAGGTGTGAGCCAGCACGCCTAGCCCTGAATGTTTAGATTGTACCCAATTTTCATTACTTCTCTTTTCCAAGTCAGTTTTGTCATTGCTTAGAAAATTGTGTATATAAGATTACATTTCAAGTGCTCAGAGGTTTAAAAATGGGACATGTCCTAAAAAAATGAGTAGGTTCTCAGGTTTCCAAACTTAGTTGAAATTGCGTATATTTGCAATTAAAAAAATAATTTTTTATTGTATATGTGCCAATGAAATGTTAATGATCCAGGGTCTTTTATTATTTTATTATTTATCTTGAGCCAGTACATAATATTTTAAGACTATAAAAATTTTCTTTTACAGTTGGCACGTTATTGATGGTGGTATGTATTTTATTCTAAAATATACCCTACTGCATTTACTTCTCTGGTATGCTGCACAGCAAAACAAAGTAGGAAACATTTTTGTTGAGCAGTGCCTTGTGATATGCTTTTTATTCTAGAGATATGATATTATATTTTGGTCTAGGAATAAAATCTCCATCAGGGTACATTAGAGTTAACCCTATTAATCCCATGGCCTTTATCACAATGATGTTTAGCTGTGAAACTCTCCCTTACCCTCCCAGGGATGGGTTATATAGGACTACTAGAAAGCATTTCTAGGAAATTTGTTGAGGGAAGGCAACCCTAAGTTGATCCCTGATGGAATACCATGAGCACTGAGGGTCTTCCCAGGTTATTTGCTGTTAGTTAAATCTGTAGCTGTCACAGTGGTTAGTCCAGTAGGCTTTGACTTTGTGAAATGTTAGGTGGCCTATATAGTAAATTGGTTTTCCACTTCCATTATATATAATACTTTTTTGAGTATTATATATGATTAATGATTGTCAGTCTGCCAATGCCACTAAGGTCTTTCCTTCACGGAATTCTATCACTGCAACTTCTGTTTAAGTTTTCCCTTCAATCCCTACTTTCCCTCCAGAAATATTGAATATATCTTTGGCACTAGATACTATACAGGAAACCAGGATGGCTACTATTTAACAACTTTTTAATATCCCCTGCTCTTGTAAAGCTTAGTGAGGGCGATAGGCAGTAAATAAATAGCTAAATATGTAGTATATCAGATGTTGATAAAGTAATATGAAGAAAAATAAAGCAGGAAAAAGGAATAGGGATTTGAGGTATGGGCAGTGTTATTTTTAAGATAGAATGATTAGAGACGGACTTAATTCTCTGTGGTATGGTCATACTGACTAAAGGTGAACTGAAGGAGGTATGAGAACAGATATTCAGGGAAGAGTATCACAAGTAAAGGAAATGGCATGTGCAAAGTTTATTTAGGGATGCTGAAGAATTAAGGGAGCAGTGCAGAGAGGTATCAGGAATAGATCATTTAGCCCTTTTGGGCTATTGTAAGGGCTTTAGCTTTTATTCTGAATGAGTTTCGAAGTCACTGGAGGGTTTTGAGTGGAAAAGTGCCATGGTCTGACTTAAATTTTAAATGCATCAATTCTGGCTGCTCTTTTGAGAATAGATTGAACAGTGGAAGGGCAGAAACATGGAGACCAGTTAGGAAATTACTATAGTGATACACAGAAAGGAAAATGGTAACGTGGACCAGGATGGAAGCATCAGAAGCTGGTACGAAGTAATCAGATTATGTATGTGTTTTGAAGGCTGAGCTCTCAAGATTTTCTGATATATTGAATATGAAGGGTGGGTTGGGGAGGTGGAAAGGGTATAGAGGGCGACACTTCAATGTTTAGAAGTCAGGAAGAAGAAGAAACAGCAGGAAGACTAAAAGGAAATGACAAGTGAAGTAGGAGGAAACAGAGAACAACGTGATGTTCTAGAATTTAATTGAAGAAAGCACTTCAAGGAGGAGGGATCATCATCTGTGTGAGATACTACAGATAGATCATGTAAAATGAGCACTGAGAATTGACAGATTTAGCAACAAGTTGACTGGAAATATTGGCTGAGTGGGGAAGAGGAAAAGTTGATTGGATTAGGTTAAAAAGAGAATGGGAGGAGAGGCATTGGAGATGGTATGAGGGGTGGACAACTTTGGGGGAATTTGCAAAGGGAGCAGAGGAATGGGTTGTAGGGATGGAAGAATTTTTTAAGTTGAGAAAAATTACAATTTATTTAGGTGGGAGTAATCAAAAATTGAGGAACACATTGAAGATTTGTGAGGGAAGGGGCAGTTTCCTGAGTAATATCCTTAAATAGATTATAGGGAATGGGATCAAACTCGGGGTTATTTTCATGTATACAATCATTTATCTCTGATAAAGGGGAAGGCAGATGATATGGCCAAAGATACTGGTAACAAGATAGAGGTGCTGGATATATGTGGGATGTTCTGATTTGATTCCCTTTTCTTGGTAAAAATATCAAGCAAGGTCATCAACTGAGAGTGAGGACTGGGAGACTGCTGGAGGTTTGAAGATAGAAGATGTCAAATAGTTGTCTAGGACATTACTGCCCCACAGACTGGCAGTATTTGCATCACCTGGAAGCTTGTCAGAAATGCAGGATCTCAGGCCTGCCCCAGCTCTACTAGATCTGAACACGTGTTTTTACAAGATAGTCAGTTGATCCATATGCACATTCAAGTTTGAGAAGTACTGAAATAGGTAACTAGTAATACTGCTCATCAGTACCACAGACCTGCTTGAGGGTACTGGTCATTAATTTAGAGTGAGACCAGTTGGCATGGTCAGCTGGGCAGGTGGTAGTGAAGAGTAGATATAGTTGGACTTTAACCAGGCTTGGAATTTTATTGAGTGATTTTAATCAAGGAAGAGCAGCAGGGTAAGAGAACTGAGGATATGTGCAAAGGAGTAATTATAATGTTGGGCCACATGGAGAGGGAAGAAAGTAAGTACAGGAAGGGTGCAGGTGATGGTGAAAAAGTGGTAGGACCTATGCTTTGTAGATCTTTTGAGGTAGAAGAGTTTGGTATTGGATTACAGAGGGAATGAGCTGGAATGATTTTTGGAGAGTGAGATGCTTGAAATTATGACACTGTTTTAATGACATTGCACATTTTTTCTGGATCAGTTCTGATTATGATTTTAAGAAAATATATATTTCTCTCAAATTCTAAGAAAATGAAAATCACCATTCATTGTTATATAGCCTAAGCAAGAAATGAGTTTTATAATTGACGTTAAGTAAACATTCATCCATTTTGCCACTTACTTTTTTTAGGAGTTACTATGAAGCCAATGATGTTACTTCTGCTATTAACATAATTGATGAAGCTTTCTCAAAACACCAGGGCCTAGTCTCCATGGAAGATGTTAACATAGCAGCTGAACTATATATTTCAAACAAACAGTATGACAAAGCTTTGGAGGTAGGAATGCTTATGTGTTTCTCTGTTAGGTTTTGAATGTGTTTCTGTGTTCTAGAAATTCTTAAAAATTGGCAGTTCTTCGTTTTAGTTATATATTATGTATATATATAAAGTCTGTATGAAACAAGTGATTTCTAGATTCTGTAGCAATTCAGTATGAAATAAGAAGTGCAGTTACATAATAAAAAAATATTGCCATTATCACAGGTGCCAAGTATGTGTGTACTTCAGGGTAGCAGGACTCAACAGTCAGATGAATTGCTGTGATTTAGTTCTTAAACTGGTTGGGGCAAAGTAGGTTGGTTTGTTATAGAAGAGTTATATATATTTAGTTTGCATTAGTTAATAGGATATTAAAATGTTAATGGGTCACAGAGTTTCTCTCTTCTTTTTTTCTTTTTTTATTATCTCGGAAGTCCAAGATCAAGGGTTTCTCATTTTTAAAAGACTTACTTTTTCTTTTTATAGCCTATTTTTATATTAGGGATTATTTGAATTGACTGTACAAATCTTTGCATTATGAAAATGTTTTTCATACATAACTATTTTATTATTTCCTTTCTTCTTTCCCATTGTTTTAGGTAATTACAGATTTTTCTGGAATTGTGCTGGAAAAAAAAACTTCAGAAGAAGGCACTTCAGAAGAAGGCACTTCAGAAGAAGGCACCTCAGAAGAGAATAAAGGTTGTAGTTTCCTCTGCTTAGGAAAGTGTATATAATCCTCTCTTGGTCATAAGGTGGTGTTTTACAGTGAAAATTTATTTCATACTGTGGTGAGTTGATAGTTAATGTTCTCATAAATTTTCCCAAGAAGCATTTTTTTCTCAGAGATTTCATATCTTGTGAGTATTGACTTATAAGTAATCTTTAAAAAAATTTGTTTTGAGTCCCTTTTATTTTTTAGTATGTCCATTTGAACATGGCATTTTTCATTGACAATTTTTTTCATTTTTAAAGGGAAAAAAACAAATTACAGAAGTTTATCAAAAACCTTTAGCGCTAAAGCAATTTACTTTTCAAATAGGACCTAAAATGCTCTCATTTAAAAAATTCTACCTTAAGCTTAAGCATTCACATAAAAAGTAGAAACTAATGTGATTACTCTACATTGTTTGAAAACTCAAATGTATAATTAGTGATCTGGTTAGAAAGTCATACCTAAGTGTGGCTTGCAGAGTCTCTTTGTACCATACTCATTAACCTATTCTGTAAAAATACTAACATTCAAGACCCTATATTAAGTTGTAGCAAAATTGATCTTTATGAGCAGAGTATATAACCATGCTCTTGTAAGAAAATTCCTGTATGGTACCTTCAGCCTCTACCCTCTGAGGATTTTGATGGACTCTGAGGAAGGGGCAAGTGGGTTGGTACTGAGTCCTGCGTGCTTCAGAACAACTCCCTCCGTGGCCTGTCATGATGCCTAAAAATTCTGTCATTATGTAATCCTTTGGGCTAAGCCATAATTATTCGGAAACAAAAACTGTTATTTAAAATATGATCCATCCTAATGGTGAGTAGTAATTCACTTACACAGGCCAGCCTGTGCTAATTCATAGAGAGTAAGCCCAAGGTGAGATATGGGACAGATAAATATTGAAGTGGAAAGTTGTTGAGGAAGGGAAACTCAGTTCAATAAGTTTCTTGTAAAGGACTGCTGGGTGTGTGGAGAATACACAGATGAGTATAACATTTGCTTCTCTCAAGGAAGTGGAGGTGGAAGAGGCGTTCAAATGAAATGTATCCAGTTTAAGAGTTGTGTGATAATTTCTGTAGCACAGTTGATGTTATGGGAAAATAGAGAAAGGCAGTATAGAAGGATCAGAAGATGTTTACAGAGGCCCAGTTTAAGCAGACACCATGGGGAGTGTGATCCATACTGAGTCACAGGGTGTGGGAGCACTGCTTGGATGAGCAGGAGCAGATCACGGGCTATGGTTGGGACTGTTGAGTGATCAGGGTGGTGTGAATTTCTGATTAAGATTTTTCTTCTTAATTGTGTTAAAATTATTGCTGTCCTTTGTTTTGAAAAATATTAGAAATGCTAAGTTCTGTTCCAGTTTTAATTGTATATATAATCATTTTGTTGTTTAATATATTTTATCCTCCCTTCCTCCCTCCCTGTCTCCCTAGAACATAAATCAACAACAGGTTAGAGTTTAAGTAGTGCCTTTTTTATTTTTTAGTATGCAAAATAATGGTGCATCTTAGATCTGAAATCTGGCAGCTTAGAGTTGATGAAATAACTTTAAAGAAAAAGATATGTCCAAGCCTGGGGCGGTGGCTGAAGCCTGTAATCCCAGCACTTTGGGAGGTCGAGGCGGGTGGATCACGAGGTCAAGAGATCAAGACCATCCTGGTCAACATGGTGAAACCCCGTCTCTACTAAAACTACAAAAAATTAGCTGGGCATGGTGGCACGTGCCTGTAATCCCAGCTACTCAGGAGGCTGAGGCAGGAGAATTGCCTGAACCCAGGAGGCGGAGGTTGCGGTGAGCCGAGATCGCGCCATTGCACTCCAGCCTGGGTAACAAGAGCGAAACCCTTTCCGGGAAAAAAAAAAAAAAAAGAAAAAGATATGTCCAAAAGACTGGGAGAATAAAACAAATCTGAAGTAAGCAAGGGTAGTTTCTAGTATGCATTTTTAAAAATGAGACCATTTATTGGTAGATATTGTATTGCCTATTGACGGTCACATTTTTAAATTCTTCTAAATCTGAAAGACTTGATGAGAATTCAGGAGAATATAGTATCAGTGACACAAAGACAAGCTTTTTAAAAGTTAGCGTTGTTAAATGTTAGTTAATAATATGTAAGCTGTAGGGGCTATAAATATATATATTACCTTCCTTGGAATTATCAAATTGCCATTAAAATATCTCAATCTAAATACTAATTTAGATTTACTAATCTAAATACTAATCTAAATACTCTCAATCTCCATACTTACCTGATTGAACTGGTAACAGTTTGTGGACCTGCACAGGTCCCAGACTATAGTTTGAGTAGCACTGCTCTGTAGCATTATGAAGTGACCTTCTTACCTTTTCAAATGTAGTTGGCCTTGTCTCATACTGAGATTGTGACTATTTTTTGTTTGTTTGTTTGCATCTGCCTGCAACAAAATTTCAGCTTTCCTGAATCACTTGATTTTAGGCATAATCTTGTATTCAACAAAGGTTGTGTTTTACTTTGTGATTTGATATGAAAGCAAGGTTTCTGACTTACACATCTGTACATATTGTATCTTTAAGGCCTATGCTGAGATTTAAAGTATTTCGTATACTATAAGTTACCTTTCTTGCTGAAAGTTAAAACATATAGATATATTTTATTGGACTTAGTCTGTTTGGACTTCTATAACAAAAGACCTGAGACTGGGTAATTTATAAACAATAGAAATTATTGCTCACAGTTTTGGAGATTAGGAAGTCCAAGGCACCAGCAGATTTGGTGTCTGGTGAGGGCCCTTTTCTCATAGATGGTGCCTTCTTGCTGTGTCCTCACGTGGCAAAAGTAAGAAACAAGAGACGTCTTTTACGAGGGCACAAATCCCATCCACCTAACCACCTCCCAAAGACCCACCTCTTAATAACTTCACCATGGGGGTTAGGTTTCAACACAGGAATTTTGGTGAGACACCAACATTCAGACTGTTAGCAAACAGCATTTTAGAAAGAAAATTAAAGTGATGGAGTTGGAATATAGAACCCATACATGATAAAGATAGAATCCCATTTTAGTAAAGTCAAAGGCTCATTAAAATTACTGCATTGTGTTTAGTCCTCACTCAGACCTTAGCTACTGTCCACAGAAGAAATATGCTGTGGATATAGCCTTGAGTTAGACATGGTTCTTGCCCTCATGGAGCTTAGGGCTTAGTGTGAGTAAATTTACATGGTAGGTAAATTCTCTCTTTGAGCAGACTGAATATCTCAACTGGATTTCTAATATCAGTTATTGTCTCAGAGCTCAGTGATAAAAACAGTCTTTTAATTAAACTTGTCCATATCCTTCTATAACTTGGTAATTTTAGGCAATATAGTCTCCCCTCAGTCTTCATGAGAGATTGGCTCCAGGAAACCCCTTATACCAAAATCCTTGGATACTTAAATCCATTATATAACATAGTGTATTATTTGCATATAACGTGTAAACTTATTAAACTTTGCAAAATACTTTAAATGTGCATAAAAATTCCTTTAATTTCCCAGGGCTTTAAAAATTATTTTGCTGTAATGAGTTTTTAGAAAACAACACAGTATTATTTTATCCTTTTCTTAGCCTATTTCTAGTGAACACTAAAAAGAGACTTTTCAGTTGGGTGCAGTGGCTCATGCTTGTAATCCCAGCACTTTGGGAGGCTGAGGCGAGTGGATCACGAGGTCAGCAGTTCAAGACCAGCTTGGCCAAGATGATGAAACCCCGTTTCTACTAAAAATACAAAAATTCTCCAGGCATGGTGGTGGGTGCCTGTGATCTTAGCTACTTGGGAGGCTGAGGCAGAGAACTGCTTGAACCTGGGAGGTGGAGGTTACAGTGAGCTGAGATCACAACACCGCACTCCAGCCTGGGCGACAGAGCAAGGCTCCATTTCAAAAAAAAAAAAAAAGAGAGAGACCTTTCAATTCAAGAAAAAAAAAAAAAAGAAGGTTCATACATCCTCATTGTTTTTGTCATTTTAGTTCTCTGTAGTTTAGTAGAAGATGTGAGAGTATGTTTTGGATAAGTATGTAAGGTATTAGAAATAGAATAGGAAGCATACTTGCTGCCAAAGGACAGACTGAAAGAGATATAAGAACTTGTTAATGGAATTGGCCACATTAAGAATTGACTGTGGAATCATTTGCTTTGAGTGAAATAAATGAGATCTTACATAGAAGATACATATTTTAAGTTTGCATATAGGAACTGCTTCTTGTCTGTCTATTCCCCAGCTCCTGAGAATGTTACCTGCACTATACCTGATGGCGTGCCAATAGATATCACAGTGAAGCTGATGGTCTGCCTTGTACATCTCAACATCCTTGAACCACTTAATGTATGTAACAAGATCTGCACTTGAGATACTTCAGATCACATGTACTATCTGTTTTCTTTAGATGTCAAGAAATTATAACTTGACTCTAGAATTTCACATTTCTTAATAATTAGGGAAGTAACAATAAGCATTAAATAATTTTGTAGGAATATCTTATAAAAACTAAAATTGTTTTGGAATTGGGCTTATAGTAATTTATTTTTCTTTTAAAATAACAATCTAAAGATCAGAATTTGAGATTGTCCTTAGACAGTTAGATCATTGGTAACAATTCTGACAGCTATTCTTATTTGCTGACTTTGGACCAAGTATACTGTTGTTAAAAAAAAAAAAGTACTTATGTCTACTTTGTGGACCTTAGAATAAGACATTGAGTAAAATATATAAATCCGTACCCTCATGAGTCAGGATGTCTTTTTTGTTTTAATGGGATTAGATAATGAATAAAATAAATACATAACATACAGGACATTGTCTGGTGATTAAGTGTTCTGGGAAAAAAAAATCAAACAAGGAAGAAAATAAGGAATATTGGGAGCAGGGGAAAGTTGCAGTTTTCAATAGGGGATCAGGTGACATTTGGCTGCATGCCACAGCATACACTTATAATCCCAGCATTTGGGAGGCTTAGGCAGGCAGATCTCTTGAGCTCAGGCATTCAGGTCCAGCCTGAATGGTGAAACCCTATGTCTACAGAAAATACAAAAAATTTAGCTGGGTGTGGTAGTGCACACCTGTAGTACCAGCTACTTGGGAGGTTGAAGTGGGAGGATTGGTTGAACCCAGGAGGTAGAGACTGCAGACCCTGTCTCAAAAAAAAAAAATGACATTTGAATAATGACCTGAAGGAAGTGAAGAAGTAAACCATGGGGATATCTAAGGAAACAGCTTTCCAAAAACACAGAAGCCCTGAGGCACGGGTGTTGGTTAGAGGAAGAGCAAAACAGATCAGCTGTGTCTTAGTTCTTGCATTGCCTGCCTCTAAACAGATCCACAAAATGTGTTTAATGGGTATGAGTTTTTAAAAATAAAGATGCAGAAGTGAACAGAAAAATGACTATATAAAGCTGGTTTTGTTAAGCCTTGCTCCTTTTCAGTTTGCCTCATATAACTGATATGTAGGTTAAAAAGAAAGCTGTAGACTTTGGGAGGCTGAGGCAGGTAGATCACTTGAGGCCAGGAGTTTGAGACTGGCCCCAACTTAACTAAACATACAAAAATTACCCCTGCCTGGTGGTGCACATCTATAATCCCTGCTACTTGGGAAGGTGAGGCATGAGAATCACTTGAACCCAGGGGGCTGAGGCCGGTAGATCACTTGAGGCCAGGAGTTTAAGACTAGCTTGGCCCGTCTCAACTAAACATACAAAAATTAGCCCGGCCTGGTGGTGCGCATCTGTAATCCCAGCTACTTGGGAAACTGAGGCACGAGAATCATTTGAATCCAGTGGGTGGAGGTTGCAGTGAGCAGGATTGTGCCACTGCACTCCAGCTTGGGTGACAGGGTAAGACTTCATCCTTGGGGGGCGGGGGAGAAAAGCTACAGATAGATGTGCAGGTTTGTAATAAATGTTTAACTTTGGGCTTTTATTTGTGGTCTAGCCTCTCTTGACAACACTAGTAGAACAGAATCCTGAAGATATGGGAGACCTATACCTAGATGTTGCTGAAGCTTTTCTGGATGTTGGTGAATATAACTCTGCACTTCCCCTCCTCAGTGCTCTTGTTTGCTCTGAAAGATACAACCTTGCAGTAGTTTGGCTTCGTCATGCAGGTAACACTTTTAAGTGCAAGAATTTCTGGTTTCAGGGCAGTTTTTGAAAGTCAGTATTTTAAATTGTCTTGCTAGGCTACTAAGTGATTTCTCCATCACTAATGCTTTGGAGGAACGATTTACTTAATGATACCAGAGTGAAGTAGGACTCACATGTCCCTTAAATGCCTGTCTTGAACCTGTCTTAACCATAGGCTCTGGTTTCCAGCACAGGATTGTCAGACTTGGGGGCAAAATCTACTTTTGAAGAGGTTTTACAGACTTATATTTAATATGTTATTTTGGGAAAAATTAATATATTTTTCAATGCTCTTTGAGCCACACATGCTCAAAATTGGGTTTTATCAGCCATTTATTACACTGTGCCTAAGCCCACAGTAATCTGAAGTGAATGATTTAGACTAGAAAAGATAGCTTAAGAACATGATTACATCTTTTGAAGAAATACATGAAAGCAAAAAGTATTACTGATTCAACATGAAAGACACATTAAAAATCGAATAGTCTTAGTTTCAAATTCTGCGTGATGGCAGAAAGCTCCAATGGCTCTTAAGTTTTACATGATGACAGAAAGTTCGCTATAGCTAGAGAAGCATTGATTGGCATTTTGGGGTAATAGCACACTCACATCACAGATATGAACTAGGAAAGAGAGCACTTAATGATTAAGGTAATAATTTTCTGTTTAGATGAATGAATAAGAATACAAATGTAATACCATCATAAAAAGTTGCATTATTTGTAAGATTTGAATTTTAAAGACATGAGCAGGTTACTTGAGTTTTTATTGCCTTTCTAATTAGGGCTGTGATATTGAAACTGCTCCTTTGTTACTAATGATGTACACTTTAAAAATCCTATTTAATCATGATTCTGTTAAATGCTATTTCCATTTTGAGCCCATGTAGCTTGAGATGAATGGAAGGTAAAATCTCAGAGTCATCTAAAAATCATAAAGAAATTTGGGATCAGTATATATATAATTAGAGGAATTCAGTGCTTGTAGCATAATAACAAAATGTTTTTAAAAGTGAAAAATAAGTAAATGTAAGAAATTGTGATGTCATTGTGATGGTCCATTCATATTAATGTCCTTCCATTATTATCAAAATTTAACCTAAAGATGATGGTCAGGAGAGATTTGAGATAGCAACTGGAGGCAGAAATATTTAGGAGATCCAGTGCAGTGAAAAGGATGGAAAGAAGAAATGCTTACAGAGACTCATTTTCAGGTTTAAATGGTTGAATGTATTGATTGATTGGGTGTAAAGTTTGAGAAATAGGGCCCAGTATCCTCACTTGTGAGAATGTACCAGGAACTAATTGAGTGGGATGAGAGGAAGTAGTTTATATTGAGGATCACAAAACTTGGGAGCCTGGCATGTAACACAAATGAGTGAAGTGGGAGAGAGAATGCTAGGGAGAGGTGGGAACTGACGAGCCCTTTCTAAAGGGCAGTTTCTCTGCTTAGACTGATGTGCCATGTGGGAATGGGGCACCCACTGGTGCCAAATACAGAATTTTCAAAAGACTCTGGTACCCTGGATTTTATTAAAATCCTAATTTTAGGAAATATAGGATGGTAATAGTTTTTAAAAGCATTGTGGCCTAATAAAACACAACTTTGGGTTACACTGGTCTGCCAATTGTGTGCTCTGGTTTATATATGTGAAGATGTTTACTGCAGTATTATTTATTAGAATAAAAATTTGATTTTTATGTAACCATTCAAAATGCCAATGAAGTCAGTGTTTAATGCTCAATGAATAAAGCAGAACCCAAAATTATATGTATACACTGATTACTACTTATAGCAATTTAATTAGAGAGATTGACTGATTGATTAATAGATAGAGATTAGGGATAGATGTTTCAGAGTACTAGAAATACATATTCATTTTTTGTTATAATTTTTTATATTGCTATATTTCTTTTCAAATGGAAAGGCCACTTTGGCCAGTTTACAAATCTGTAGTTCATACTTAACGCTTTTTTTAAATCGTCTTAGAATGTTTAAAAGCCTTAGGTTATATGGAGCGAGCTGCCGAAAGCTACGGCAAGGTGGTTGATCTGGCCCCACTCCATTTGGATGCAAGGATTTCACTTTCTACCCTTCAGCAGCAGCTGGGCCGGCCTGAGAAAGCTCTGGAAGCTCTGGAACCAATGTATGATCCAGATACTTTAGCACAGGATGCAAATGCTGCACAACAGGTGGGCCATGTCACATAGAGGGAAGTTTTTCTTGGTACATTATATTTTAGAACTTTCTCCTCAGTTAAGGATGTCTCTATAGCTTACATCCAAAATTTTATTTTAGTGTATTAAATTCGGTGTTTTTGAAAAATAATTTTAAGTGTTAGGTTGTTTAGCCACTTATTATAAATTGTAGTTTTTAAAATACTGGCACTTAATTCTGAAAAATGCAAATGTTCTTAAAGTTTCGTTTTTAAAAATGTTTCTATGCAAATAAAACAATTTATGGAAAAGGAATCTTGTTAGGCTCATTATCTTGTGCTTATTTGTTTAGGAACTGAAGTTATTGCTTCATCGTTCTACTCTATTGTTTTCACAAGGAAAAATGTATGGTTATGTGGATACCTTACTAACTATGTTAGCCATGCTTTTAAAGGTGGGTAATGATCTTTCTTTATGTTAGCCTTGATGACTTTTTAAATGTTTACTATTTTATTTAAACATAGATTATACTACTTTATAATTGTTTTACTACATTAAAAGTGAAAATCCGATAAAAACAAAAAAGCTAGAGTTTATTGGCATATGACTAAAAGTTCTTGACAACAGCTTAAGTGAAAATCTTCCCTAGTACATATTTAGAAAAGTGAGCACCATAGTGCTATCAGATATGCGCCCAGTGGACAGTACTGTGAGCCAAAATTACTCACTTTGCAAAACTATTTTCCAGATCTAATATTCTTTCTGAGTCTGGCTTATTTGCAGAGAGGTAGCTCTGTGGGTGTATCTCTGGGGTGTGTATGTGTACATGTTATAATGTTAATGTGAATTGCTTTTTTTCTTTCTGAGGCGAGGAATGTGACCCAAAATTCCTTTGGTAAGAAAAAAAAAGTCAGTTCTTTCTAATTTAGTTTTTTAATGTAGTAATTTGGTTTTTTTTTTTTTTTTTTTACTAAGGGAGCTTTCAGTCACATTTGTGACACCTGTGACCCATAGGTTTTCTTTAGAAAATTATTGTTTAGATCTGGGTATGGTGGCATATGCCTGTGGTCCCAGCTACTTGGGAGGCTGAGGTGTGAGGATTGCTTAAGCCTAGGAGTTCAAATCCAGCCTGAGCTAACATAGCAAGACTTTAAACAAAAAAATTATCATTTAAAAAATCTGTAATTTTCATCTTGAATTCAGGTGGCAATGAATCGAGCCCAAGTCTGTTTGATATCGAGTTCCAAATCTGGAGAGAGGCATCTCTATCTTATTAAAGTATCGAGAGACAAAATATCAGACAGCAATGACCAAGAGTCAGCAAATTGTGATGCAAAAGGTAATTACTTCATTTGCATTATATTATATAAAATGTGGTTTAATTGAAAAAGACTCATGAAGTAACGTTGGACAGTACTATAACTGAAAATATATCCTTTTCAAATTAAATGAAATTTCCTAATCTAAATCTCTCAAGGGTAATAAACACATTTGGTGTTAAAAAGGAAAGGCTAAATGTAAATACTTAAAAAGGAAAGCATCTGCTTCGATCTGTGAAAGAAGTAAAACAAAACTTTTCATTTTACTTTTTAAAAAGAAAATATATTTTAAGAAATTTGTGTAGATGACAGTATAGATTTGTCCAGAGACTTCACTTAAATATATTCCATTCTCTATTAGATAATTTTTAACAACTGTAGCAATAGTCACAGAAACTCTGAAAATAAGTTGCTGTGACCCAGTCTCAAGTAATACAACTTTAAAAGATGACAGCTTCTACCTCTGCAGCTTGTTTTGAACCATGTTTCCTTATGTTATATTTTTCTTTTTATGTGATCTGCCTGTTTTCATTCAGTGATTCCTCATTGGAGGTTCATGGTTAGTTTTTCTTAGGCTCTTAAATTTTGTTGTTTTAAATTTTATCATGATGAGGATCACATTACACTGGTGTACCAGGATAGGATGAACTAAGCCTATTTGTATTACATGAAACTTTGTACACTAATATTTTCACTTTATGTTTTCTCATAGATATTTTATCATCTTGCTCTGTTCTCTTCATAGTTATTATATTTAAGGTTATTACATTCCATAATTTATTTAATCATTTTCTTATTTTTTGGCCTATGATCACTTTTGATAATTTTCCTTTATAACCAATAATGTAGCATTTTCATACACACAGATTTATTCATATTTTGATTGTTTAGGATAGAGTCTCAGAAGGAAAATTATTGGATCAAAGACAGTAAAATTTTTTATGGCTTTTGATACTTAAAAGGGAGGCTTTTTACAAAGAACTAAGGAAGAGAAAGAGGTTGTTAAAGAGACATTTTAAGGCAGAGAAAATTGAGATCAGAAAAAGATAAAGAACAACTTGATTCTCAAAGTACGAATTTGAAATCATTTGCTGAGCAAACATTTGAATGCCTGTATGTCCATAACCCTCTATCACTGGGGTCCCCAATCCTGATACCAGTCTGTGGCCGACTAGGGACTGGGCCGCACAGGAGGGGAGCAGTGGGTGGACAAGCGAACATCACCACCTGAGCTCCTTGTCCTGTCAGGTCAGTGGCAGCATTAGATTCTCATAGGAGCGCAAACCCTATTGTAAACTGCCCACGCGAGGGATCTAGGTTGCACGCTCTTTATGAGAATCTAATGTCTGATGGTCTGTCACTCTCTCTCATCACCCCCAGATGGGACTGTCTAGTAGTAGGAAAATAAGCTCAGGGCTCCCACTGATTCTACATTTTGGTGTCGTGCAATTATTTGATTATATATTACAACATAATAATAATTGAAATAAAGTGCACAATAAATACAATGTGCTTGAATTATCCTGAAACCATCCTTTTCACCCCTGGTCCATGGAAAAATTGCCTTGCATGAAATTGGTCCTTGGTGCCAAAAAGGTTGGTGACTGCTTCTTTATGGGACTGCATTCATAGAAAGTAAACTTATTCTGCCCTGGAGGAGATATATCCTCGCCAGCATGGAGAAATGCAGATGGGATTAGCTGGAACTTGTAGAGAACAAGTCCGATTCAGATGCCTGGCATTGCAGATTGTTAAACTGGAAGAGTAGAAAGGGGTAGTATTGAAGGAGTGTAAGCAACCAACTACCCCTTCTCATCTTTGTCAGGAGAGCACTGGCAACAATGTAGGCTCATGGTTATTAAGCTTCTCTTAAAATTGATGATGTGAATTTTTCTAATACTGCTATTTCTGGAAATACAGTGTCCTAACTGGTTTTCATTGGTTTCATTTTAGCAATATTTGCTGTGCTCACAAGTGTCTTGACAAAGGATGACTGGTGGAACCTTCTATTGAAGGCCATATACTCCTTATGTGACCTATCCCGATTTCAAGAGGCTGAGTTGCTTGTAGATTCTTCATTGGAATATTATTCATTTTACGATGACAGGCAGAAACGCAAAGAACTAGAGTACTTTGGTCTGTCTGCTGCAATTCTGGACAAAAATTTCAGAAAGGCATACAACTATATCAGGTGACTTCCCAGTTATTTATTTCAATTAGATTCTTTAATAGAGTAAGTATATTTACTTTGATTAGAAGCTACTTTATTTTTGGTTGTACTGTTAAACAATAAACTGTTTAATTCAGTTCGTTGGTGATTGTCAAAGGCAGTATATGAGAGCATTCACTCTAGGGCCAGACTTTCTGGGTTTGAATCCCAGCCCTGACACTTACTGGCTGTGTGACCTTAGGCTAGTTAGGTAATTTCAAGTGCTACAGTCTCCACTTATAAAAGGATATCATAATACTGTGATCTCTTAGGGTTATAATAAAGGTTAAAGGAGTTATATATAAAGCCTTTTAACAATGCCTGGCAAATATTATGAGTTATTATTCAGTACTGCAGCTATAGTGGGCAGGGAGAGAAAAAGTGAAACCTAAGCCACTTGCTTCTGTTTTAGTTTAAAAGTTCTGTTGAAAGTAGAAATAAGATGTAGAAATACTAACTTAAGCAGCATTTTCTGGGAAAAATCTTTCATTGCGTAGGAGAGTTTTGCTGTAAATAGATTGAAACTGTCTGCTTTTCCTTGTTGGAGGGTAGTACATTTCAGTGCTGGTAGGACAGCACTGAAGGGTTTTATTTTTAGAAATCAGGAAGATTTTTACATTATTTTACCCTTCACCCTCTTCCTGCAATTTTAGGATAATGGTAATGGAAAATGTCAATAAACCCCAGCTCTGGAACATTTTCAATCAAGTTACCATGCACTCCCAAGATGTACGACATCATCGCTTCTGTCTTCGTTTGATGCTGAAAAACCCAGAAAATCATGCCCTATGTGTCTTAAACGGACACAATGCATTTGTATCTGGTAGTTTTAAGCATGCGCTTGGTAAGTGTCCTGGCACGTGACTTTGTCAAGCATAAATAGTGTGGAGAAGAGCCTAGCCTCTGCAGTGGAACTGTCTGGGTTAATTAGCAGCCCCACTGTGACAAATTATTCTACCTCCTCCTGCCTCAGTTTGTTTATCTCTAAAATGGAGATAATAGTTGGACCTACTTTGTAGAGTATTGTGAAAATTAACTGAGTCAATATGGAGAACTTAAAACAGTGCCTGGCACATATAGTAAGTGGATATAATAGCAAAAATGGTCATTACTAATATTAATATTTATTCTTATTAAGCTTTGGTTGTAAAAGGCTTATATAGGTCTTATAATTCATTTTAAAGGTCAATTCTCCCTGCTTAGGCCTATTTATTTTTAAAATGATTTTCATTAATTATGGATGCTTTTGCCACCTGATTTTAATTTGCTATAATGCAAAACATATTCAAGATTTGCTGAAAGTTCATTCCTTTAGGAGATAAGTCTATATTAAGATTTATTTATGCGATGCTTACTAATTCTAATTAAACTCAAGAAAACGTCATTAATCATTTATAATAAAGAATTTCTGTAATAAGGAATCAGAAGTAAATAAGTATTACATGCAGACTCTCCTTTAAAAAAAAGTTAAGAAGCAAACAAGTGGAAAAATACCTAACCAAATCTTTAAACTTAAAATTAGGCATGTATGTTCTGCCTAAAAGCTGGTTTGCCAGATTTAGATCTTATGAGTAAACTATGGTTTTTGGCTATTTAATACTTTCATGATGCTTTGTATATGGCTGGTGTTTTTCTAATTGTTCATCCGGTAACCTCAAACATCAGATGTTGAAACACTCCTCTTTTGTGTTTGCTTTGTGGAATTTTTTCAGATTAAGAAAATATAAATATTTATTTTCCTATATTAGAAACTTTTACAAAAGGTTAAAATGATAGACAAATGGCAGTCTACCATCTTTGCTGCCTAAGAGATTCAGTGGTGCCATTCCTTCCAGAATAGAAGCCAGAAGGAATAGAGTTTTAATCTATGTGATATATCTTATTCCTTTATGAGAAAAACTTGCTTAAATTCCCCTACTGCATATGATTAGGCTTTTGACATGAGATGATTGTATATATGGAATACATGTAATTCATAAATCCCCAAATTCTTATTCTGTTACTGGATACAAAATAGTTGCTACGTTTGGGAAAACAACACCATAGTCTAAAAAACAAAACTTTCCTCTTCTCACCTCCATGATCTACCACATTTGAATTTATAAAACAGATCAACTGAATTTATAAAAATGTTCACCAAAACACATATCCTCCATTCCTTTCCAAATAGATTTAAGGTCATAAAATAGACGATTATTTATTATGATAAATTGTTTATTTTGGAAGTATTACTTTACACGGAAATGTGTAACTGTGCCTAGAAAAAGTTAATTTAGTTATTCAATTAATCTTCATGGTCAGGATACATTCATGGGGAACTTCTAATTATGTTATATTTTATACATTGTTTTAAAATTCAAACTAATAGGTGTCTGGTTGATATTTAAGACAGAATGTACACCTTGTATATGTTAAAATCAGTATGTTTGTTTAGCCTTAAAAGTGGTGAAGAAATAAGGAACTCTGTTCTTGTTACACGGTCTGACACCACTGCTCATTTTCCAGGACAGTATGTGCAAGCCTTTCGCACTCACCCTGATGAACCTCTCTATAGCCTCTGTATAGGCCTAACCTTTATTCATATGGCATCTCAGAAGTATGTGTTACGGAGACATGCTCTTATTGTACAGGTAATTATTTGAATTTCTCATTATTTGTTTCTTAAAAATTAATATACTTAATACTTTTTTAAAAATCCTGCTTCAAAAGTAATACACAATGCTCAGTATACATGATGGGAGTCCTCAACAGTTTATGTTCAGCACTCAGCATATAGTTATATGTGTGGTTAAGACTTATTACAGCAATATAGGAAAGGTACACAGCCAGATCCTCAGGGACAAAGACGCAGGTAGAATCTGGAGGAATGCACTGGCAAGCTTCCTTATAGTCTGGTGCCCCAAGGTCTCTAGCTGTCTTAGATACTGAAGATTCATTTAATTTAGTTTTAAAAAATATGTAATAATACAACCAGTAATATGATTGTGACTGTTTCCTTACAGCATCACCAACAAATTATTCTTTTAAAATTTTCTTTGTGGTTCTTATAATAATTTGAAAAATTATGTTTCATGTTCTTGTTTACTTTTTTAAAAATTATACTTTAAATTCTGGGGTACTTGTGCAGAATGTGGAGGTTTGTTACATAGGTACACATGTGCCATGGTGGTTTCATGCACCCATCAACCTGTCATCTGCATTGGGTATTTCTCTTAATGCCCTCCCTCCCCTAGCTCCCAACCCCTCAACAGGCCCCAGTGTGTGATGTTCCCCTCTCTGTGTTCCTGTGTTCTCATTGTTCAACTCCCACTTATGAGTGAGAACATGCAGTATTTGGATTTCTGTTCTTATGTCAGTTTGCTGAAAACGAAGGTTTCTAGCTTCATCCATGTCCCTGCAAAGGACATGAACTCATCTTTTTTTTTTTTTTTTTGAGATGGAGTCTTGCTCTGTCACCAGGCTGGAGCGCAGTGGTGCAGTCTCGACTCAGTGCAACCTCTGCCTCCCAGGTCCAAGCAATTCTTCCACCTCAGCCTCCCAGGTAGCGGTGTGTGCCACCACGCCTGACTAATTTTTGTATTTTTAGTAGAGACTGGGTTTCACCATGTTGGCCAGGAAGGTCTTGATCTTTTGACCTTGTGATCCACCTGCCTCGGCCTCCTAAAGTGCTGGGATTACAGGCGTGAGCCACTGTGTCCAGATGAACTCACCCTTTTGTATGACTGCATAGTATTCCATGGTGTATATGTGCCACATTTTCTTTATCCAGTCTGTCATTGATGGGCATTTTGTTTGGTTCCAAGTCTTGCTATTATGAATAGTGCCACAATAAAAATATGCGTGCATGTGCCTTTGTAATAGAATGATTTATGATCCTTTGGGTATTAGTAATGGGATTGCTGGGTTAAATGGTATTTCTATTTCTAGATCCTTGAGGAATCACCACACTGTCTTCCACAATGGTTGAACTAATTCACACTCCCACCAACAGTGTAAAAGCATTCCTATTTCTCCACATCCTCCCCAGCATCTGTTGTTTCCTGACTTTTTAATGACTGCCATTCTAATTGGTGTGAGATGGCATCTCATTGTGGTTTTGATTTGCATTTCTCTAATAACCGGTGATGATGAGCTTTGTTTAATATGTTTGTTGGCTGCATAAATGTCTTCTTTTGAGAAGTGTCTGTTCATATCTTTGCCCACTTTTTGATGGGGTTTTTTTTTTCTTGTAGATTTGTTTCAGTTCTTTGTAGATTCTGGAAAATGGCTTTTTGTCAGATGGATAGATTGCAAGAATTTTCTCCCATTCTGTAGGTTGCCTGTTCACTCTGATGATAGTTTCTTTTGCTGTGCAGAAGCTATTTATTTATTTTAATTAGATCCCATTTATCAATTTTGGCTTTTGTTGCCATTGCTTTTGGTGTTTTAGTCATGAAGTCTTTGCCCATGCCTGTACCCTGAATGGTATTGCCTAGGTTTTCTACTAGGGTTTGTATGGTTTTAGGTCTTACTTTTAAGTCTTTAAGCCATCTTAATTTTTGTCTAAGGTGTAAAGAAGGGATCCAGTTTCAGCTTTCTGCATATGGCTAGCCAGTTTTCCCAACACCATTTATGAATAGGGAATCCTTTCCCCATTGCTTGTTTTTGGCAGGTTTGTCAAAGATCAGATGGTTGTAGATGTGTGGTGGTATTTCTCAGGCCTATTCTGTTCTGTACCATTGGTCTATATATCTGTTTTGGTACCAGTACCATGCTGTTTTTGTTACTGTAGCCTTGTAGCATAGTTTGAAGTTAGGTAGTGTAGTGTGATGCCTTCCGCTTTGTTCTTTTTGCTTAGGATTTTCTTGGCTATGAGGGCTTTTGGTTCCATGTGAAATTTAAAGAAGTTTTTTTCCAATTCTGTGAAGAAAGTCAATGGTAGCTTGATGGGGATAGCACTGAATCTGTAAATTACTTTGGGTGTATGGCCATTTTCACGATATTGACTCTTCCTATCCATGAGCATGGAATGTTTTTCCATTTGTTTGTGTCCTCTCTTATTTCCTTGAGCAGTAGTTTGTAGTTCTCCTTGAAGAGGTCCTTCATATCCCTTGTTAATTGTATTCCTAGGTAAGTTATTCTCTTTGTAGCAATTGTGAATGAGAGTTCACTCATGATTTGGCTCTCTTTAAGTCTGTTATTGGTGTATAGGAATGCCTGTGATGTTTGCAAATTGGTTTTGTATCCTGAGACTTTGCTGAAGTTGCTTATCATCTTAAGGAGATTTTGAGCTGAGACGATGAGGTTTCCTAAATATACAATCATGTCATCTGCAAACAGACAATTTTACTTCCTCTTTTCCTAATTGAATACCTTTTATTTCTTTCACTTGACTTATTGCACTGGCCAGAATTTCCAATACTACGAACAGAAATGGTGAGAGAAGTGGTGAGAGAAGGCATCCTTTCTTGTCCTGGTTCTTAAAGGGAGTGCTTCCAGTTTTTGCCCATTCAGTATGATATTGGCTGTGGGTTTGTCATAAATAGCTCTTTTATTATTTTGAACTATGTTCCATCAATACCTAGTTTATTGGGTTTCTGTCCTGAAGCGCTGCTAAATTTTGTTGAAGGCCTTTTCTGTATCTATTGAGATAATCATGTATGTGATGAATTACGTTTATTGATTTGCATATGTTGAACCAGCCTTGCATCCCAGGGATGAAACCGACTTGATCGTGGTAGATAAGCTTTTTGATATGTGGCTGGATTCGGTTTGCCAGTATTTTACTGAGGATTTTCACATCAACAAAATTTTTTCATCAGGGATATTGGCCTGAAATTTCTTTTTGTTGTGCCAGGTTTTGGTATCAGGATGATGCTGTTCTCAGACTGAGTTAGGGAGGATTCCTTCTTTTTCTGTTGTCTGGAATTGTTTCAGAAGGAATGGTACCAGTTTCTTGGTACCTTTAGTAGAACTCGGCTGTGAATCTGTCTAGTCCTGGACTTTTTTTGGGTAGTAGGCTATTAATTACTGCCTCAATTTCAGACCTTGTTTCTGGTCTATTCAGAGATTCGACTCCATTTCTGCCTTGTTTAGTCTTGGGAGGGTGTATGTGTCCAGGAATTTATCGATTTCTTCTAGAGTTTCTAGTTTATTTGCATAGAGGTGTTCATAGTATTCTCTGATGGCAGTTTGTATTTCTGTGGGATTGGTGGTGATATCCCCTTTATCATTTTTTATTGCATCTATTTGAGTCTTCTCTCTTTTCTTCTTTGTCTGGCTAGTGGTCTATTTTGTTGATCTTTTCAAAAAACCAGCTCCTGGATTCGTTGATTTTTTTGAAGGGTTTTTCGTGTCTCTGTCCCCTTTAGTTCTGCACTGATCTTAGTTATTTCTTGTCTTCTGCTAGCTTTTGAATTTATTTGCTCCTGCTTCTCTAGTTCTTTTATAATTGTGATGTTTAGGTGTTGATTTTAGATCTTTTCTGCTTTCTCTTGTGGGCTTTTAGTGCTATAAATTTCCCTCCACATACTGCTTTAAATGTGTCCCAGAGATTCTGGTATGTTGTGTCTTTGTTCTTATTGGTTTCAAAGAACATCTTTATTTGTGCCTTAATTTCATTATTTACCCAGTAGTCATTCAGGAGCAGGTTGTTCAGTTTCCATGTAGTTGTGTGGTTTTGAGTGAGTTTCTTAATTCTGAGTTCTAATTTGATTGCACTGTGGTCTGAGAGACTGTTATTATTTTTGTTCTTTTGTATTTGCTGAGGAATGTTTTACTTCCAATTATGTGGTCAATTTTAGAATAAGTGTGATGTGGTGCTAAGAAAAATGTGTATTTTGCTGATATCATGTGGAGAATTCTGTAGATGTCTATTAGGTCCGCTCGAGCCAGGGCTGAGTTCAAGTCCTGGATATCCTTGTTAATTTTCTGTCTTGCTGATCTAATATTGACAGTGTGGTGTTAAGCCTCCCACTGCTATTGTGTGGGAGTCAATGTCTCTTTGTAAGTCTCTAATAACTTGCTTTATGAATCTGGGTGCTCCAGTATTGGTTGTATCTTTACTTAGGATTCTTAGCTCTTCTTGTTGCATTGATGCCTTTACTGTTACATAGTGCCCTTCTTTGTCTCTTTTGATCTTTGTTGATTTAAAGTCTGTTTTATCAGAGACTACGATTGCAACCCCTGCTTTTTTTGCTTTCCATTTGCTTGGCACATATTCCTCCATCCCTTTATTTTGAGCCTATGTGTGTCTTTGCATGTGAGATGGGTCTCCTGAATACAGCACACTGACGGGTCTTGATTCTTTATCCACTTGGCCAGTCTGTGTCTTTTAATTGGGGCATTTAGCCCATTTATATTTAAGGTTAATATTGTTATGTGTGAATTTGATCCTGTCGTTATGAGGTTAGCTAGTTATTCTGCCCATTAGTTGATGCAGTTTCTTCATAGCATCAATGGTCTTTACAATTTGGCATGTTTTTGCAGTGGCTCATACCAGTTATTTCTTTCCATATTTAGTGCTTCTTTCAGGAGCTCTTGTAATTCAGGCCTGGTGGTGACAAAATCTCTCAGCATTTGTTTGCCTGTAAAGGGTTTTATTTCTCCTTCACTTATGAAGTTTAGTTTGGCTGGATATGAAATTCTGGGTTGAAAATTCTTTTCTTTAAGAATGTTAAATATTGGCCTCCATTCTCTTCTGGCTTGTAGGGTTTCTGCCAGGAGGTCTGCTGTGAGTCTGATCGGTGTCCCTTTGTGAATAACCTGACCTTTTTGTCTTGCTGCCCTTAACATTTTTTTTTTCCTTCATTTCAATGTTAGTGAATCTGACGATTATGTGCCTTGGGGTTGCTCTTCTTGAGGAGTATCTTTGTGGTATTTTCTGTATTTCCTGAATTTAAATATTGGCCTGCTTTGCTGCATTGGGGAAGTTTTCCTGCATAATATCCTGAAGAGTGTTTTCCAACTTGGTTCCATTCTCCCAGTCACTTTCAAGTACACCAATCAAACGTAGATTTGGTCCTTTCACATAGTCCCATATTTCTTGGAGGATTTGTTCATTTCTTTTCACTCTTTTTTCTCTAATCTTGTCTTCTCACTTTATTTCATTGAGCTTCAATCTCTGATATCCTTTCTTCCGCTTGATCAATTCGGCTATTGATACTTGTGTATACTTCACGAAGTTCTCATGCTGTATTTTTCAGCTCCATCAGGTCATTTATGTTCTTCTCTAAACTGGTTATTCCACTTAGCAATTTGTCTAACCTTTTTTCAAGGTTCTTAGTTTACTTGCATTGAGTTAAAACATGCCCCTTTAGCTCGGAGGAGTTTGTTACTACCTACCTTCTGAAGCCTACTTCTGTCAATTGTCAAACTCATTCTCCGTTCAGTTTTGTTCCCTTGCTGGCAAGGAGTTGTAATCCTTTGGAAGAGAAGAGGTGTTCTGGTTTTTGGAATTTTCAGCCTTTTTGCGCTGGTTTCTCCCCATCTTCATGGATTTATCTACCTTTGGTCTTTGAAGTTGGTGACCTTTGGATGAGGTCTCCAAGTGGACGTCGTTTTTGTTGATGTTGCTACTATTCCTTTATGTTTGTTAGTTTTCCTTCTAACAGGCACCTCTGTTGCAGGTCTACTGGAGTTTTCTGGAGGTCCACTGTAGACCCTGTTTGCCTGGGTAACACCGGTGGAGGCTGCAGAACAGCAGGTTGCTGCCTATTCCTTCCTCTGGAAGCTTCGTTCTAGAGGGGCACCCACCAGATGCTAGCCAGAGCTCTCCTATTTGAGGTGTCTGTTGGCCTCTACTGAGAGGTGTCTCCTAGTTAGGATACACGGGGGTCAGAAACCCACTTGAGGAGGCAGTCTGTTCCTTAGCAGAGCTCAAATGCTGTGCTGTGAGATCTGCTGCTCTCTGCAGAGCTATCAGGCAGAGGTGTTTAAGTCTGCTGAAGCTGCACCCTCAACTGCCCCTTCCCCCACGTGCTCTGTCCTAGGGAGATGGGGATTTTATCTATAAGTCCCTGACTGGGGCTGCTGCCTTTTTTTCAGAAATGCTGTGCCCAGAGAGGAGAGGGAGTCTGGCTGAAGTGGCCTTGCTAAGCTGTGTTGGGCTCCACCCAGTTCGAACTTCCCTGCAGCTTTGTTTACACTGTAAGGGGAAAACTGCCTACTCCAGCCTAAGCAATGGTAGACACCCCTCCACTCATGAAGGGTGGAGCTCAGACTGCTTCGCTGGCAGTGAGAATTTCAAGCCAGTGGCTCTTAGCTTGCAGGGCTCTGTGGGGGTGGGACCTGCCAAGCCAGACCACTTGGCTCCTTGGCTTCAGCCCCCTTTCCAGGAGAGTGAACTGTTCTGTCTTGTTGGCATCTAGGTGCCATTGGGGTAAGAAAAAAAAATCCTGTGGCTAGCTCGGTGTCTGCCCAGATGGCTTCCCAGTTTTGTGCTTAAAACTCGAGGATAGATCCAAGATGGCCGTTTAGGAACAGCTCAGGACTGCAGCTCCCAGTGAAAGCACAGAGGGTAAGTGGACGCCGCATTTTCATTGCCCACAGACCAGGAGATTCCCAGGCGGAGGAGCCCCACGGGTCGCCAGCGCGGCTGTTTTTGTCGGCGTGGCTGCTTTGCTTGCACCCCGGCATGGTGGTTTTCCATACAAAATACACTGGTCCGGGTGCCCTTTAGCTGGTGATTGGAGCCCCGGGAAGTTGCCCATTCATCCGATTCAAAAGGGGACTGAACAGGGAGCCAGGCCAGGAGATTCCTGGGCAAAAATAGCGCCACGAATCTCAGTGCCGCTGTTTAAGCCGGTGCAGTGAGTCACCACATGGGAAATCACACAGATCCTGGCACCTTTTCAACAGATGACTGGAACACCTGGGAGACAGTCAACTGTTCAACTAAAAAAAAAAAAAAAAACGCTCTGAGGCAGGGAGCCAGGTGATCAGGCTCGGCTGGTCCCACCCCCACAAAAGAACAGCAATCAGAAACTCTCTGGATTGAGAGTTTCACAGCAAGCGTAGCTGAACCGGGGACAGTCCAGCTCTGTGGGGGAGGGGCATCCGCCATTACTGAGACACTCTACCACTACGGAGGTAGCCTGCCATCGCTGAGGCAGCCTGCCATTGCCAAGGCAACCTGCCATTACAGAGAGAGTCTGCCAATACAGAGGTGGGCCACCATTGCCGAGGCAGTTCTAACTATACCCATATAAACAGGACTGCAGGGAAGTTCACACGGCAGCTGGGTGGAGCCCACGGCAACTCAGCAAAGCCTCTGCAGACAGATAGTGACTAGGCTACCTCCTTGCTGGGCAGAGCAGCCCTGGAAAAAAAAGGCAGCAGCACAATGGAAACTCATAAATAAAGCCCTAACTCCCTGGGACAGAGCACCTGGGAACAAAAAGTGGTTTATGAGTTCTGCTGCAGCAGACCTAAACGTACCTGCCCAGCAGCTCTGAATGAACAACAACAGAGCTCACAGCTCAGCACTTGAGCTCGTATAAAGGACAGGCTGTCTCCTCAAGCAGCTCCCTGACCCTTGTATATCCAAAGAGTCACCTGATAAAGGAGAGATCAGACTGACATTTGGCGGGTATCCTTCTGGGACAAAGATAGCAGAAGAAGAAACTGGTAACAACCCTTACTGTTCTGCAGCTGCTGCAGGTGATCCCCAGGCAAGGCAAGCAGGACCTGGAGTGGACCTCAACAGTCCTACAGCAGAGGGACCAGACTGTTAGAAGGAAAACTAAGAAACAGAAATAACTTAATCATCAACAAACAGAACATCCACTCAGAGACCCAATCTGAAAGTCAGCAACTACAAAGACGACGGGTGGACAAATTCACAGAGATGGGAAGAAACCAGCGTAAAAAGGATGAAAACACCCAAAACAAGAACACCTCTCCTCCTACAAGGGATCACAACTCCTCACCAGCAAGGGAACAAGGCTGGATGGAGAATGAGTGTGATGAAATGACAGAAACAGGCTTCAGAAGGTGGGTAGTAAGAAACTTCTGTGAGCTAGAAGAACATGTTCTAACCCAATGCAAAGAAACTAAGAACCTTGACAAAAGATTTGACAAAATGCAAACAAGAATGGACAACTTAGGAATATAAATGAATTGATGGAGCTGTAAAACACAACACAAGAACTTCGTGAAGCATGCACAAGTTTCAACAGCCGAATTGACCAAGCAGAAGAAAGGATATCAGAGGTCGAAGATCAACTCAAAGAAATAAAGCGAGAAGGCATGATTAGGGAAAAAAGGGTAAAAAGGAATGAACAAAGTCTCCAAGAAATGTGGGACTACGTGAAAAGACCTAATTTACATTTGATAGGTGTACCTGAATGCGATGAAGAGAATGAATCCAAGTTGGAAAATACTCTTCAGGATATTATCCAGGAAAACTTCCCCAACCTAGCAAGGCAGGCCAATATTCAAGTCCAGGAAATACAGAGAACACCACAAAGATATTCCTCACGAACAGTAACCCCAAGGCACATAATCGTCAGATTCACCAGGGTTGAAATGAAGGAGAAAATGTTAAGGGCAGCCAGAGAGAAAGGTCAGGTTACCCACAAAGGGAAGCCCATCAGACTCACAGCAGATCTCTCAGCAGAAACCCTACAAGCCAGAAGAGAGTGAGGGCCAATATTCAACATCCTTAAAGAAAAGAACTGTCAACCCAGTATTTCATATCCAGCCAAACTAAGCTTCGTAAGTGAAGGAAAAATGAAATCCTTTGCAAACAAGCAAGTACTCAGATTTTGTCACCACCAGGCCTGCTTTACAAGAGTTCCTGAAAGAGGCTCTACACATAGAAAGGAACAACCAGTACCAGCCGCTACAAAAACATACCAAATGGTAAAGAGCATCAACACAATGAAGAATCTGCATCAACTAATGGGCAAAACAGCCAGCTAGCATCAAAATGGCAGTATCAACTTCACACATAACAATATTAACCCTAAATGTAAAGGGACTAAATGCCCCAATCAAAAGACACAGACTGGCAAATTGGATAAAAAGCCAAAACCCATCGGTCTGCTGTATACAGGAAACCCATCTCACATGCAAGGATACACAAAGGCTCAAAATAAAGGGATGGAGGAAGATTTACCAAGCAAATGGAGAGCAAAAAAAAGCAGGAGTTGCATTTCTCATCTCTGATAAAATAGACTTTAAAACAACAAAGATCAAAAGAGACAAAGAAGGACATTACGTAATGGTAAAAGGATCAATGCAACAAGAAGAGCTAACGATCCTAAATATATATGCACCCAATACAGGAGCACCCAGATACATAAGGCAAGTTCTTAACGACTTACAAAGAGAATTAGACTCCCACACAATAACAGTGGGAGACTTTAACACCCCATTGTCAATATTGGACAGATCAACCAGACAGAAAATTAACAAGGATATCCAGCACTTGAGCTCAGACCTGGACCAAGCAAACCTTATAGACATTTTCAGAACTCTCCACCCAAAATCCACAGAATATACATTCTTCTCAGCACCATATCACACCTACCCTAAAATTGACCACATAATTGGAAGTAAATCACTCCTCAGCAAATGCAAAAGAACGGAAATCATAACAGTCTCTCAGACCACAGTGCAATCCAGGTAGAACTCAGAATGCAGAAACTGACTCAGAACCGCACAGCTTCATGGAAACTGAACAACTTGCTCTTGAATGTTGACTGGATAAACAATGAAATGAAGACAGAAATAAAGATGTTCTTCGAAACCAACGAGAATGAAGACACAACATACCAGAATCTCTGGGACACATTTAAAGCAGTCTCTAGAGGGAAATATATAGCAATAAGTGCCCACATGAGAAGCAAGGAGAGATCTAAAATTGACACCCTATCGTCAAAATTGAAAGAGGTAGAGGAGCAAGTTAGAAAAAACTCAAAACCTAGCAGAAGACAAGAAATAGCTAAGATCAGAGCAGAACTGAAGGAGATAGAGACTCAAGAAACCCTTCAAAGAATCAATAAATCCAGGAGCTGGTTTTTCGAAAAGATCAACAAAATAGACAGACCACTAGCCAGATTAACAAAAAAGAAGAGAGAGAACAGCCAAATTGATGCAATAAAAAACGATAAAGGGGATATCACCACAGATTCCACAGAAATTCAAACCATCATCAGAGATTATTACAAACAACTCTATGCACATAAACTAGTAAACCTGGAAGAAATGGATAAATTCCTGGACACTTGCCTCCTGCCAAGCCTAAACCAGGAAGAAGTTGAAACCCTGAACAGACCAATAACAAGGTCTGAAGTTGGGGCAGCAATTAAGAACTTACCACCCAAAAAAAGCCAAGGTCCAGACGGGTTCACAGCCGAATTCTATCAGACATACAAAGAGGAGCTGGTACCATTCCTTCTGAAACTATTCCAAATAATCCAAAAAGAAGAAATCCTTCCCAAATCATTTTATGAGACCAGCATCATCCTGATACCAAAACTAGGCAGAGACTCAACAAGAAAAGAAAACTTCAGGCCAATATCCATGATGAACATAGAGGCAAAAATCTTCAATAAAATACTGGCAAGCCAATTGCAACAGCACATCAAAAAGCTAATCCACCATGATAAAGTAGGCTTCATCCCAGGGATGCAAGGCTGGTTCAACATACGCAAGTCTATAAATGTAATTCACCACATAAACAGAACCAAAGACAAAAACCACATGATCATCTCAATTGATGCAGAGAAGTTCTTTGACAAAATTCAGCAGCCCTTTATGCTAAAAACCCTAAGGTATTGACAGAACGTATCTCAAAATAATAAAAAGTATTTATGACAAACCAACAGCCAATATCATACTGAATGGGCAAAAACTGGAAGCATTCCCTTTGAAATCTGGCACTAGACAAGGATGCCCTCTCTCACCAGTCCTATTCAATATAGTACTGGAAGTTCTAGCCAGAGCAATCAGGCAAGAAAAAGAAATAAAGGGTATTCAAATAGGAAAGGAGGAAGTCAAATTGTCTCTATTTCCAGACCACATGATTGTATATCTAGAAGACCCCATTGTCTCAGCCCAAAATCTCCTGAAACTGATAAGCAACTTCAGCAAAGTCTCAGGATACAAAATCAATGTGCAAAAATCACAAGCATTCGTATATACCAATTACAGACTTAAAGAGAGCCAAATCAAGAATGAACTGCCATTCACAATTGCTACAAAGAGAATAAAATACCTAGGAATACAACTAACAAGGAACGTAAAGGACCTCTTCAAGGAGAACTACAAATCACTGCTCAATGAAATAAGAGAGGACACAAACAGATGGAGAAACATTCCATTCTCATGGTTAGGAAGAATCAATATCGTAAAAATGACCATACTGCCCAAAGTAATTTACAGATTCAACGCTATCCGCATCAAGCTACCAATAACCTTCTTCACAGAACTGGAAAAAAACACCTTAAACTTCATATGGAACCAAAAGAGCCCGCATAGCCAAGTCAATTCTAAGCAAAAAGAAGAAAGCGGGAGGCATCACACTACCGGACTTCAAACTATACTACAAGTCTACAATAATCAAAATAGCATGGTACTGGTACCAAAACAGAGATATAAACCAATGGAACAGAACAGAGGCCTTGGAGGCAACACAACATATCTACAACCATCTGATTTTTGACAAGCCTGACAAAAACAAGCAATGGGGAAAGGATTCCCTGTTTAATAAATGGTGTTGGGAAAACTGGCTAGCCATGTGCAGAAAGCAGAAACTGGACCCCTTCCTGACACCTTACATTAAAATTAACTCCAGATGGATTAAAGACTTAACATAAGACCTAACACCATAAAAACCCTAGAAGAAAATCTAGGCAAAACCATTCAGGACATAGGTGTAGGCAAGGACTTCATGACCAAAACACCAAAAGCATTGACAACAAAAGCCAAAATAGACATATGGGACCTAATCAAACTCCACAGCTTCTGCACAGCAAAAGAAACACTTATTAGGGTGAATCGGCAACCAACAGACTGGGAAAAAATTTTTGTAGTTTACCCATCTGACAAAGGGCTGATATCCAGAATCTACAAAGAACTAAAACAGATTTACAAGAAAAAAGCAAACAAGCCCATTCAAAAGTGGGCAAAGGATATGAACAGATACTTTACAAAAGAAGACATACATGAGGCCAACAAACATATGAAAAAATGCTCATCATCACTGGTCATTAGAGAAGTGCAAATCAAAACTACATTGAGATACCATCTCGTAGCAGTTAGAATGGCGATCATTAAAAAATTTGGGGACAACAGATGCTGGAGAGGATGTGGAGAAATAGGAACACTTTTACACTGTTGGTAGAAGTGTAAATTAGTTCAACCATTGTGGAAGACAGTGTGGCGATTCCTCAAGGACCTAGAAATAGAAATTCCATTTGACCCAGCAATCCCATTACTGGGTATATATCCAAAGGATTATAAATCGTCCTACTATAAGGACACATGCACACGAATGTTCATTGCGGCACTGTTTACAATAGCAAAGACCTGGAACCAACCCAAATGTCCATCACTGATAGACTGGACAGGGAAAATGTGGCACAAATACACCATGGAATATTATGCAGCCATCAAAAACGATGAGTTTGTGTCCTTTGTAGGGACATGGATGAACCTGGAAACCATCATTCTCAGCAAACTGACACAAGAGCAGAAAATCAAACACCGAATGTTCTCACTCATAGGCGGGTGTTGAACAATGAGAATACATGGACACAGGGAGGGGAGCACTACACACTGGGGTCTGTTGGGGGGACATAGGGGAGGGACAGCGGGGGGTGGGGAGTTGGGGAGAGAGAGCATCGGGAGAAACGCCAGATATAGGTGATGGGGAGGAAGGCAGCAAATCACACTGCCACGTTTGTACCTATGCAACAATCTTGCATGTTCTTCACATGTACCCCAAAACCTAAAATGCAATTAAAAAACAAAAACAAAAAAACAACCCAGGGCCCCGGTAGTGTAGGCACTGGAGGGAATCTCCTGGTCTGTGGGTTGCAACGACCATGGGAAAAGCACAGTATCTGGGCTAGAGTGCACGGTACAGTCCCTAATGGCTTCCCTTGGCTATGAGAGGAAGTTCCCTGACCCCTTGCACTTCTCAGGTGAGGCAATACCCCACCCTGCTTCAGCTTGCCCTCTGTGGGTTGCACCCACTGCCCAACCAGTCCCAACGAGATGAACCAGGTACCACAGTTGGAAATGCAGAAATCACCCACCTTTTGCGTCGATCTCTCTGGGAGTTGTAGACTGGGGCTATTCCTATTTGGCCATCTTGCTGGAAGTCCCCTTCTTTGCTTTTTTAATAGCTGTCTCCTCTAATGAAAGCACAAAGTCCAAGAGGTCAGATATCTTGTCTTTCTTGTTCCCTACTCTGCCTTCAGCACTTTTGTTTCTGTGATTTCATTTTTATATGTTTGATGTTTTAAAAATATTCTATAGTATAGACATGTCTTTTATTAAATCATAGGTGAGAAAGGAAAGAAAACATTGACTTGAATGGAGTAGCAGGGTCTAGTAAGGGGCTTTTTGTTTCTTTTAAAGTAAAATGATTAAAATAAAGCCTACATTAAAATGGTAATAATATTAATAGTTGAAACTAGGTATGGGGTTCACTGAGATGGTCTCTATACTGTTGTATATTTGAAAATTTAAAAATCCTGAAAAACAAAAATTTGTAAATTTTTCCTTTTTTTATATTCTACCTTTTCCTCAAAGCTGCTTTTTCTTCCTTAATGGATACTGTTTGCTATATTAAGTAATGTAGGATTGCGTATAAATTAAACATATTGAGCGCTCATTGTGTGCTAGGAACTGGGGACACAGCAGTGAGTGAGTACACAGGCAGAATTTCTTGCTCTCATAAAATTCTGGTAAAAATTGATGAGAACATTTTATAGATTAACTCATTAAATATGTAAAATATGCAGTTTTTTTGGCCTGGTAGGACAAACATTCATGTAATATGGAAGTTAAATTTCAAATTACTTTTATAGTTGAATAGTAGCCTTCAAATGGTTGGAGGTAGAGATGAAACGAGGTAATGGGTATATGGAAGTTCATTGGACTAATCTCTTGTGTATGTTAAACATTTTCCATAAAGTTTCTGAGAAGCAGATTTTATTGTAAATAACATCATTCCTGAAATTGTTTTACTTTCTCTTATTTTTCTTTCTTCCTGCTATGGGACTATAGTTAGTTTTGTATTATACTACCTAAAAAAAATTTTTTTATGGTTTATCTTTCTTACCTTTATGTTGTATTAAAAGTAAAATCATTCATTTCCTTATGTCTACCTTTATTTAATATTAGATAGACAGTGAGTACATTGGGCCCTTTAGTGATTATTTAAATGTTTGAAATGTAACATAATTTTTGGCCAGTTGTGGTGGTTTTTGCCTGTAATCCCAGCACTTTGGGTGGCCAAGGTGGGCGGATCACTTGAGGTCAGGAGTATGAGACCAGCCTGGCCAAAATGGTGAAACCCCATCTCCACTAAAAACACAAAAATGAGCCAGGCATGGTGGCATGGACCTGCAATCCAAGCTCGGGAGGCTGAGGCAGGAGAATTGCCTGAACCCAGGAGGTGGAGGTTGCAATGAGCCAAGATCACGCCACTGTGCTCCTGGGCAACAGAGCGAGACCCTATCTCAAAAAAAAAAAAAAGATGTGCTTTTGTCATTATTTTTGCAGCTTTTTAACTTGGTAATTCATAGTACCTATAAAATAAAGTGGCTGCCCACACTGTCTAGTTTTTAAAATCACTAAATATTATTTCAGCTGTCAATGAGATTATCTTCTTAAATTTGTTAAAAATTTCTTAAAGGCAAGTAATTCCATTATTGTGTTAGAAGACCTACAAGTTCATTTGCATTAGAACTACAAGTTCATATTGTATTAGAAGACCTACAAGTTCATTGCATTACAACAGTTCATCTGAGATTACTATTCCTTTTTCCTCATATTTTATCTTTACATTTGTCATTTTAAAATATGAAGACGATATTTCTCTGTGATTAATAGTGGAATAATCTGCTGATACTGTGTTTCAGTGGAATAGAGATCATAGTCACACAAATAGGTTCTTTTATTATGCAGAAAGTATGATTTGTATACTGAACATGAGTACTGCTTCTCCTAAAATGCATTCATTCAAAATTCATTAATTTTTATTATTTACCTATTTATAAAGGAAAATTTGTGACCACTTATTATATAGCAGATCATCTAGAGAATAATTATATTTTATATATCATAAATAGTTGATTTATTCTTAATTATCTGGTAATATATTTGATTACTTAATTAGGACTCTTGGACCTTTGCAATTTGTAATTTCAGTGGATGATAAAAGCTGAAGCTCTATTAAAAGGGAAAGTGAATAGGGAAGAGGTGAAAAAACAAGTTGCTTTTTGGACTCTGTGACCCACAGGGAGCCAGCATCATTGTAGCTGTGCTCTGAAATAATTTCTCCGTAAAGTCTTTGAGTCAGAAGCTTTCAGAAGGAAAAAAATCCAGTTTTTTGGGTTAAGAGGTAATATAAAAGGTAAAATTTACCCTAAAAGGTTAAGTATACTCAAGTAAATTTGCTCCTGAGAGGAAACCTTTGTAAATTATCATGATTTTGTGTCTTGCTCAAGCTTTTAGGCATGAATCTCACATCAGAAAGTTTATTGGCCTACAATGGCACAAGCCAACTTGAAATTATTTTTTTAAAGTATTGTGTACTTGTAGATTATGAATTTCTGGTAGCTAGTTGTAACATTTGGCTGTTTTCTGTGAATATTTATACTTAGCTAAAAAAAATTCTTACATCTTGAGAAGAGCTATAATGTTGACACTGAACTACACTGTAATACTACACAGTGATAGGATACTAAGCAGATATGTTTTTTAATAAATGTTTGTATTTTCAGCACCTGGTTATACAGTGGTCTAGTACATAGTTGTCAAATCAGTGAAATATTGAATTGTTTTTCTTTTTGTTTAGGGCTTTTCCTTTCTTAATCGATACCTCAGTTTACGTGGGCCCTGCCAGGAATCATTCTACAATTTGGGCCGTGGTCTTCATCAGTTGGGGCTGATTCATCTTGCAATCCACTATTATCAGAAGGCCCTGGAGCTCCCTCCACTTGTGGTAGAGGTATTGTACATCTTTAAAACTGAGACACTTCATCTGTCTGAAGATAAGTGGAGTTAGCTAAGTCCAGACAGTAAATTATAGCTTGTATATTAAAATGTATTTTCTCCTATTCGGTACATTTACATAATTCTTTTCAGTAACAGGTAGATCTTTGATATCTGAGCCTTATGACTTGACCAGAAATATGTTAATTTTTAAATGTATTTTAACACGGTACTGTATTAGAAAAAACTTTTAAAACTCTTAATCCCTGTATTCCTTCACATTTGTTTTCTCAGTTACTCAGTTTAAACAAATGAATATATATTTTTATAGTGATGCTGTTTTATATAAATGTATAAAATATATACTATTTATATATGTATTTTATACATATATAAATAGTATGTATTTACCCATTCGTGGGTGCCCTCAGTCCTGAGGGTAACAAAGGATTGAGAAAAGGAAATAAAGACAGAGACACAAGAATTGAATGTACAGCATGGGTCCAGGGGACCAACACAACGTGGGAAACACGTTGGCCCTGAGCTCTGGGCTTCAGACATTTTTATTATGTGTATAATCTCATTGATCTCAAGGGCATGGAAGGGGAGGGTGAAGGGATAGGTAAGATAGCTGGGTGGGGAGAGCATTAGAGATCCTTCTAAGACATGCTAAACTAGTACTCTGAGTTTATCACCGATTGTTATCAGGGTGCCGCTACATCAGAAGTATAGTGGATGAGGGGTCTGACCATACTCAGTGCATCAAAGGGCTTTTATCTCCTGAGCATCGATTAAAATCACTCCATATTCTGAGAACCTAGGCAGAGCCTGAAGTGTTCCGTGATCTCTGCCCCCTGTAAGGCTTTTTCCTCCTTACCAGTTCTCATCTGCAAAGGCCCTCCCAGAACTTGTGAGCAGAAGTCGCCTCCCTTCTCAGAGATCTTTGCATAAGCCCTCTTTATGAGGCCCTCATGCAGTCTCCATGTTGAAGGCATTCGTGGGACGAGAGCAGTATTGCCAGCTCTGCAACCACCCCGAGGTGTTCCCCGGTGTTAGTGAGCTCTCGGATGGTCTTTACCTTAGGCCTCCTGTTGCCGCTTGATTTCTAATTAACTGCATCAATAATATAGTTTAGTTCAGTGTATAAACTTCAGGGTACTCAGAGCCAAGCAAACTATAATTATTTAGATCAAATTAACATAGGTCTCCCCCTGGCCATCTTGACCCACACATATATATGTATTTCATACACATTTTATACATACATATATATGTATAAATGTGTATATGCATATTCATATATATATTTTTATATGTGTAAAAACAGTATTTTTTACTCACACCACTTACTCATCTTTGCATTTAATACTATAGCCCTGTCAATATTACTTGAAGCAGTTTTTCAAATACACCTAACAGGTTTATTAAAAGTTGTTTATATTATATAGTGTTATTTCATAACTATTGTTACAGCTTATACTTGAGCTTTATAGGTATCATATTTAATTGTTGCAGGTTTTTTTCAGTTGACCCAAAGTTTTTGTATTGAGAAAGACTAGAAACATAGGTCTAATCTATTCCATTGAACTCACTGGTTTGTTATTTATGTGAGAAAAACTATAATACCCCTGAGGTAATCTTTATAGTAAATTTGGTGTATCCCTCCTAACCCTATGCTTTACATACCTTTCTGTATATAGCATAGGTATTGTTTTCCCATCTGGTCATTTGCTATCATAAAAAGGGCCTTGCCTAACCAAGATTATATTACCCCATTTTTTTTTTCTTTTATGGTTTAATTGTTTTTTACTCTTAAATCCTAAATTCATCTGGAGTTTATTCTCCTGTAGCTTGTGGGTGAGACTTTACTGCTTAGACAGTTAAAATATTTGATGATACATCCAAGGAATATGTATAGTTTTATAAATTTATTTAGTATATGAGCTTTCATAGCTTTTGAAAATTTACCCTTATAAAACTATTAATTTGCCATAAAATTGTCCTGGTCGACAGTTGGAAATATTAAACATAAATGTATCTTTTTCTCCCTAGGGTATAGAAGTTGACCAGTTAGACTTGCGAAGAGATATTGCCTACAACTTGTCTCTCATTTACCAGAGCAGTGGGAATACTGGAATGGCTCAGAGGCTTTTGTATACCTATTGTACTATATAAAGCACATGAGAACGGAGCACTGGCAGCTGCTATGTGAGGACCAGTATCTTCTGCCAACTCCAAAATGGAAACAATTTCAGAATTACCTAACAAAGTGTATTTATTTTTAATAGGTGATAATGATCTTGTGATATCTATGCAAAATTATCATCCCACAAAAATTTGTATCTTGTTCTCTCATTTTCCTTTTCCATTCTATAGCGAAATTGTTCCCAGTGCTGAAATGGATGTATAAGCGTTTGAGTCAGCTTGGAGTTGAATACACTGTTTTGCACTCACACCATTTATTCATCTTTGTATTTAATACTATAGCTCTGTCAGTATCACGAGGCAGTTTTTCAAATACATGTAAATAAGGGTTGCTTATTAAAGACAAATTAGGACTCTTTATGATGTCATGACCAAGATAACTAAGTACCTAGAGAAAATTATTTAAAATAGTTATGTGGTAGGTAGAAAGACAAATAATTGATTTAGTTTTTTTACTTTTCACCTGCATGTATCTTAGCTACCTAAACTATGAAACCTGGGAGGCTGGGCTTAATTTGAAACATTGCTCCAAGGCAGATAACAAAATGCCTTATCTAATTTGTGGCTTTCTGATGAAAAAACAGAGAGGAGCATGTTCATTAACAGGACATGGTTTCCATTTCAAGATTACAAGGAATGTAAGAAAGACTGGGCACGTAGTACATATGGAATAAAGGATATAATGCTGATAAAGTAAAAAAAGACATTTACTCATCTCAACTATTAAATGTTTTTGAATTTAAGTTAACAATATTTTTTAGATACACTGTTAGCTTAATAACCGCTTTTTAGGGAAAAATAAATGCTGTAATTAATGTGCATATGGGTTTTAAGACCCAGCCCAATTGTGGAAGGGAAACAAGTAGAGGCTTAGGATCAAAGAAATAAATAAAATGGGGACTTACACTGTTTCTACTGTACAAAAAACTTTCCAGTTGAGAAGCAGAATTTGTATGTAATAGTAAATATATTGTATAATTTAAATACATTTTATTTTTATAATTAAAGTTGTTTCACATGCTTTTTTTTTTTTTTTTTTTTTACTTCATGCCATTTACAGGTCATGGTAGAGCTAGCTGTGATACAGTAATAAGTTAGACTTGTATGTTGGAATTCTGGGGAACTGAGCATTCTGTGCTCTGAGTTTCTCTCTTAAATTCGCTCACTGGACTGTGACTTCAGTGTCTGGTAAATAGCCTTGGAGGAAATAATAACTCTAAGAAAAAAAAAGTGATATTGCATATGTTTGTTTAGCTTTTGAAATCATAGCTACCATTTGGTGAGTTTTTAACTCTGCTACTGTATGCTAAGTACAGTGCTAAACACTTTGGATACGTTATCTCTGATTCAGGGAACTGCAAGGTAGGTGTTATTATTGATATTGTCATCAGCACCTTATATCTAAGGTTAAATAGCATGTTCACGATCACTAGCAAGCTACTCCTTGATCAGAGTTTTTCCTTCAGAAGAACATTAGTTGCTCTAGTTCAGATTAACAACAAATGTTGGACATAAGTTCATTTGAGAAAGAAAAATGAAACTGTCAGTGTTTCTGTCTTCTAGGCCTTTGGCCCATCAAAGCCCCTGTAGAAAACATCTTTTGGAGTGTCTCTTTAAAAGCTCATATTCATTCCTTACCTGCCATCCTCACCTTAGCAGTGGGATCCTGATAACTGTTGTATACACTGAGATTCCATTGCTCCTGCATGATCACAGTTGATCGAGGAGGGAGTTTGCTCCTGAACCAACCGAGTTTCCTCCCTTTTTCCCTGGGAATTTCAGAATTGAAATAGAGCCTTCATATGGGGCCAGAACTTCAGAACAATGGGGCCAACTAGCAGCTAACTCATTCTGTTAAAAAAATAAGTGAGGTGTATGCATTACAAGAAGTAAAGATGAGCAAAGGAGAGAGTTCTCTCTGAAGCTCCAGAGATTTCCAGTTTTCACTTCTATCCTAAGGCCAGCTGCTTTCTTACCCTTGGATTCATTCTAGGATATATCCTTGACTCTGTCATAGCTTCCACTTTACACCAGCTTGAGTTTTTCTGTTAGATGCACACACAAAACATTCAGACTCATTCACTACCATTCCATCGTCCTTTTAGTTTACCATTACTGCTTTCTAGCTATTTTCATAGGAAGAAAGAACATAAACAGGAATGAATATGAAAAATTTGTTGCTGAATTATAAGCAGTGTCACAAAGTCTAATCCACAATAAAAAGGCTTTACAAAATTGTTCAGAGCAAGAACAGGAGGAATGTTCCTGCTGTGGTGTAGTAAAGCTAATAGTATTATAATACTATAATTAAGATTGAAAGAACGTCCACGCGAACATAATACTGAACAGGGTAGAAAGGAGTTAATGCCCAAGATAGTGGGTGAGGATATGGGTAAGGTGGGACTAGAACTGCATCTCCAGGTCCATAGTCCCCAAACTCATGGCTATGCTTGGAAATTGCAAGATAGTGGGTGAGAGGGACTAGAAATGAATTTCGCCTCCAGGCCCATAGTCCCCATAGTCATTGCTATGCTATGAAATTGCAAATTATAATTGTTGAGGCATTCTCAGAAGAAAATAATCAAATGAACTGATTTTTTAAAGTGGGCAAAAGGTGGATTCTGGAAACCACTTGGGCATGTTATTCCTGGCATGATTCCAGCCGCCTGTGTGCCCTTAGGAGAAATGATGTTCCATAGGGTAGTTACTCTTTTTTCCAAGCAAAAAGGCCAGCTGCCTTCTCACCCTTGGAGTTATTCTATAAGCTATCCTTGATTGTATAATAACATCCACTTCAATCATTTAGGAGATGTACCCTTTTTGCTTGGTAGACTGGTGGCTCTGAGGACTACCTTAGTTTTTATGTATCTGTGTTTCAGCAGTCTGTGAGGAAGCCTGCTGCGATATGCTTGCAGATTGAATGGGAAAGAGTGGCTGGTTTTTCAACTGGTAGAATGACCAAACTCAAAGAATACATGTTGACAGATTGATGTCAACTGGAGAGAAACTGCAAATGACATGCCACTGTGTTCATTAACATTAATGACTTAGGTGAAAATATAAGGAGTGGTCCCACTTGCATGTAAGGAAACTAGAACTTATAATACATACCCATACCAATACTAATGAATGAATGAAAAATCTCAAAAATGTTATTAAACTGAGCTAGAGTCTGCTTGCCTGGCATAGTAAGGCCAAACATCTCCACCAAGGTTTTCAGCAGGAGAAAGGAGGGCATTTATTTGTAGGCACCTTGAAGCAAGGAGAATTGGGAGGTTTATACTTAGGACCTGACCTCTCCAATGGCTTGTAAGGAAGGGTTTTTAAAGGCAGGGGTACATTTTAGGAAGGCAGGAGTTACAGGCAAAATTGTAAATTAATACATGGTGGTTCCATTATACATTGGTTTGGCCTAAAAGGGCAGGGTATTTTGAAGCAGGGCCTTAGAGGTAATAGGTAGATTAAAGACTTTTTTGGTTTGTAATTGATTAAGGAAGAGAAGTTTATTTAAAATTTTGGGGTCATCGGAAAAGAATGTTAGCCCTGGCACATGGGTGTGACTTTTTTAGGCCCTTAGGAAGAAATTCAGAACAAGGAATGGCAGTATTTAATCTTCATTTCCCCTTTATTAGAGGTCTATATGTCAGTGGATCCATTTGGTGGCAGGTCTGGGCTTTTGAAAAACAACTTAGGGACATATTATAAGATGCTCTTTTTAGTTTTTATAGAGACCAAACATACAGTGACTACTTTTTTTTGGCTATTAATTTATCATCTTTTTGTTTATTTTTTAGGGCTAGTTAGGTGTCTGGAATTTTTTTTTTAGGAACTCAAGATTTTTAAAATTCTGTTTGGTGGGGGGACAGGATGCAGGCCCCTAAGAGGGGTCCCTGGCTCCATCTCAAAGTAAGACAGTTACTTTTACTTGCAAAATCCAAAAACCAACAAAACACACAAATGAAAACAATATAAACTCAAGGTCAAAAAGGATAAGAGAAGAAATGACAGGGAGATGACAAAATAATTTTTAGAAACTAGGAAGCAAATGGGCAATTGGTAACTGAATAAACTACAGAAAAATAAAAGCAAAGTGCCCACAGGAGGAGGTGGGGAAAGGGGCAGAAGCAAGCTGATTCAGGACCTTAAAGCTCGCATATTAGGTGCCTCCAAAGGCTGGGGAAGTGTGGTCAAAAACGAGAGCAGTGGAAAGCCTGTTAAGCCGCAGTGAGACCCTCCTACTTACCCTTTTCACCTAGAGCAGGAAACTACATCCCCACTCACCCATGGAACACTGGTCTGTTTTCTGGAGTTGTTGAATCAGGGCCTCTGGATTCGGGAATACCAGGCAGAGATGAAAGCCACAGTGTTATACTGAAAGCAGAGGATTAAGTTGAAGTCTACACACTGAGCAGTCAGATGCCCAGCTTCCTTCTTAGCTCCTAGAAAACCAGGATCAATTTAACATTCTCTAAGCAGGAAGTTAAAGGGTTCCTTTCTGAGAAATCCTATCCAAGAAAAAAAATACTTAACATATACTGGCAGTTTGAGGGTTCTCAATGAAACAGCAGCCCATCCTGGCCAGAGAAGCCTGCCTGTGAACAAACCCCTCCCACTGCTGTCAGCTTGCTGGCACCTTGCTAGCAGCATGAGTGGACAGTTGACAATCATCTGACTGCTGAGAAATGCTTCAGGAGTGGGAGAGAGACATATAAACAATGGGAGGGAAGGAAGGAACACAAAGGAAACAGAATTCGTGCAGGAAGTAGAAAAACAAAATGCAATTCATATCCCCAGATAAGAAAATATACACATGAAACAAGAAGATGCTATTAAAAGGAAGGAATTCAAAGAATTAAGCATTATGAGATTTAAAATGTAACTGCAAAAGTTAATTCAATGAAAAGATTAAAATAGAATTTAAAGAGACAAAATGGAAAACTGAGATGAGAACATTTCAGATAAGAAAATTAAAGATTATAAAAGTCTAAATGAGTTCTTTATGGCAGTTACCATATCTTATAAATTCATGTATATTTCAATGTGCGCGACTGCTTGATTATAAATAATTCTCGTCAGGCGTGGTAGCTCACACCTATAATCCCAGCACTTTGGGAGGCTGAGGTGGGCAAATTACCTGAGGTTGGGAGTTTGAGGTCAGCCTCACCAACATGGAGAAACGCCATCTTTAGTAAAAATACAAAATTAGCCAGGCATGGTGGCACATACCTGTAATCCCAGCTACTCAGGAGGCTGAGGCAGGAGAATTGCTTGAACCTGGGAGGCGAAGGTTGCGGTGAGCCAAGATTGTGCCATTGCACTCCAGCCTGGGCAATAAGAGCGAAACTTTGGCTCAAAAAAATTAAAAACAAATAAATAAATAGATAAATCCAGTGGGAAGAACATACCCTGCAATGATTTTTTATATGCAGTAGATGGCAGTACATTTCTAGAAATTTAGGATTGTACTTTGTAAAATTTGTCTTATTATGTCTAACTTTTAACATTTCAATAGAAAAAACTTCAGTCTCACCCTCCACATTAGAGCAATCATGACTCCCATGAAGGGCAGCTGGACCTAGTATGTGTTTCTTCCTGCCCACTTTTCAGCTTTAACCTAAACAAGTCTAGCAGGTATCAAGGTGACCATATCAAGCATGAAAAGTCTAATCACAACCCCGATGATCATACCCCAAATTTAACCTGTTTGCAGTTCAGGGTAAGTACACTAATGTGAAAACAGAGTTAGTAGGACCACTTGGCATTTTAGTAGAGTCAGGTGTTTATATTCAGGGAGTTCAGGCAAGTGTAGAGGGGAAAGAGAAAGCCAATAACCAGATACTTCTGGCCCAGTGACCTAAAACTACATAAAAGAGGACAAGCAGAAGTCAATTCTGTTACAACTAGTTCCAAGGATGCCAAGATTTTTTTTTTTTTTTAAGAGATGGAGTCTTGCCCTGTCACCCAGGCTGGAATGCAGTGGTGCAATCACAGCTCACTGCAGCCTCATCCTTCTGGGCTTAGGTAATCCTCCCACCTCAGCCTCCCAAGTAGCTGGTACTAAAGGCATGTGCCACCATGCCAAAAAACCAAGTGCTCCAACTTTCTGCTGGGAGCAAGTGTGGTCACCTGTCAGGCCTTGGGGAAGCCAGTAAATCCCAGAGCAGCCTTTACCATTCATCTCAGCATACCTTACATATGGTGCTGTTTATTCTGTGTGCCATGAAACGAAAAGGGTTGAAAAGCATTACTTCTGAGTCGCAGACTTAAGCCAGTTTAGAATGAGTGAAAAACAAATCACATTATCTGTAGGAAATTTTTAAAGGCCAAAAATGTCTTTATAATTTCAGCTGCTAAATAACAAGGTAGGTTTTCTTCCCCCCTCCTCAGTGTCTTTTCTCTTCCTATCCCCATTCTTTTCCTACAGGGTCTCTTTGGTAGTCTGAGAGAAAACAGATGTTTAAGGCATTAACACACTGAAGTTCTGCTGCAAGAGTCAGTCAATATTAACAATATCAAGCTCGTTTTTCTTGCAGAAGATTCACATGGAAAGGTCTAAAGTTTTCCTCCTATAATGCATAGGACCTGTAGGAAACAAAGTTAGCCTCTCCAGAGAAGAAAGAAAAAACCTGCGTGCCTTGCTGTGTACATAGCCGAAATTCCTGGATCATAGGGTACATACATTTGAATACAGTACATGCTGCCAGGATGCCCTCCCAAATGGCTGTACCAATTGTGTGGTGATACCTGTTTCCCCATGCTTGCTTCAAACTTCACGTTTTTGTCCTGACTGAGAAGTGAAAAATGGTTGTTTCATTTGCATACTGGTTAAGCTTAAATCTATCTTTTCATATATTTAGAAACCTTTTGGATTTTCTTATCTAGATTGCTTTTGAGATTCTCTGCCAATTTTTTAAAAATTGGGTCATATTTCTTATTGAATCATAGGCATTCTTATTCTAGTATTTCAGCCTTTGTCACTTTTCACTTTATTTGTCGTATATTTAAGACTCAAGTTTTGGATTTTAGTATCATCAAGTTTATCAGTTTTCCCCCTTATGGCCAACATGAAACTTCACAATAAAGTTGGATTGTGTTTAGAAAAGTAAGGAAGATCCTGGGAAATCGAGTGGAGTTCTTAGGAGGATCCCAGAAGAAAGCACATCAGCCCCATCTACATCTGACCAACAAAATAGAGACGAAACAGGTCCACTGAAACAGCTGAAGTGGAACGCTAACAGGAAGCAGAAAGTGGAGCTGGGGGCGCTTCAGAGGCTAACAGGCAGAGGTGGATTTTGAAGGATTTACAAGGCCCTCCGAGATGTTATTAGGATTAGAAGTACAGAAAGAGTACACAGACTCTCAGCTTGACTAAGCTTTATTGCAAGCTTTTGGCTTTCCCTTAAACCAAAATGAACCCAGTCTCATCAGGAAGCTAGAAGTCGTTTCGCTTTGCGTCTGCTAGGGCTAGTCAAGAACTTAGGTTTATAAAAGCAGTGGAGGTGGAAAGAATCAAGAGTGCTGCCATCTGCAGGCCATTTCAGGTAGCTCAAGAGGCCCAAAAAAAAAAAAAAAAAAAAAAAAAAAAAACCAAAAAAAACCCACGATAGTTCCTGAATCTGACGGGAAGGAAGCAAAGCTGAGACTCAAGAGAATCAGAGGAAACAACATAGGATAGCTCTGTTCGACTACTCCAATACCTCGGAGCAGTAGAAGCAGCAGTGATTTTAAAGGTGTGGAAAGAGGTGCTGGCACCTCCATTAAAGGCAGTAGAAATTAGAAACTTACAAGCCTCACCTAGGTTGGGAGATAAATTCTATTTGGGTTCTTGGACAGGAATCATCATTATTGGTGGTAGATTCTACCTGCCCCAAGGCACCCTCTTTAGGTGCTGGAAAAGGTACAGAGTGCTGAGGGGCTGTCAGGAAATGGACTGGTGGCCCCGACTTAGCAAAGTCGAATCTACTCAACATTGAGCTCCATCTCCCCTCAGCCCCAAGCCCTAAAGCAACTTCAGGGAAAGAATGTGCTTCCGAGCTCCTTCAGGTAGGTGCAGTTTTGGGACGGAAGTCTCTTGTTTTCTTGCTTTCAGTCAGGGGCTGCTCTCAGCTTCTAGAGCCCACCTGCATATGTGGCTTCCTCATCTTCAAGCCAGCAAGAGCACATGAAATCCTTCTTGTGCTTTAAATCTGTTCTGCAAGCAGCTGGGGAAAATTGCTTTTAAAGGGCTTATGTGATTAGGTCAGGCCCACCAGGATAATCTCCCTTTTGTAAAATTAGCCCTGACATATAATCTAGTTATGGGAGTAAAATCCATCACTTTCACAGTCTAGGGATGATGCAGGCAAGTTCACCAGCGGGCGAGGGATCCTGCCAACCTCACCACTTCCCTGTCACCTTGCTTACTGTATTGGCTTCTCAATGTCCGACAGTCATTTTTACCTTTGTAAATTCTTTTGATCTTTTGGCCCTGTTGACCTTGAGGATATTTTGTCTTTGAAATTTAATACTTTTATTAGAGTATGTCTCAAAGCCGATCAATTTTTCCCAGGTATTTTGGGAAATTTTTGGTGAATTGCAGTTTTTGCCATTACTTTAAATTGCAAAACTGCAACCACTTTTACACCCCAATCTAACGCTTATTAATCACTTTCGATTTATAGAATGGATTTTTTTTCTTTTATTTTTGAAAGTGCTCTTGGACTACGGTTTTAAACATTACCTCTGTTCTATTTTAATTTTCTTCCTCAATAACACAAATACTGCAGTCTTCCATTCCGTTACTTTTTCTGTGATCTTTTTTACATCTTTGTCATTTTCATTTTCTTAGTTATTTTCCTGGCTTTTTCAATGACTTGCTTTTATCTGAATCTACTCTTTTATTCTCTGATTTCTGTCCACTTCTATCCTATTTCTGAATTTGTTTCCCAGTATTTTTTCATATCCTCAAAGTTTGTCTGAATATATTTGTTTGAAATGTTTGCTTTCAGTTAATACTTCTAGTTTGTCATGTCCTCTTTTGTGAATGTAGCAAAGTCCAGGTATTTTTCCAGGAGGGAGGGAGGGAGGGAAAGAGGGAGGGGGAGCGAGCGAGCGAGTGAGCGAGCGAGCGTGTGTGCGCGCGCGCGTGTGTGTGTTCTGGTGATTGTGGGAAGGGTTATGAGTCCTTTGATTTTATGCTTCTCTTTTTTCTTGCTAAACCCTCTTTTCCTTTCCTTTTTCCCTTTCCATTTAACAATCCAATTGCCAAAAGGGACTTTCTCCCTTTCTTTTTGCCTTTTTTCTCCTCCAGAAGCTAAGCCCTTTGGCTTTAAATTTTGCCTCCATCTTTAAATCCTGTGTACCCTAAAGTTCCTTCCCTGTAGTTAATGCTCTAATCTGCCTGGACACTTTTATTCCCTCCCGACTTAGGGTGCATTTGGTCTTTGTGGTGGTAGTTTTGGGTCAGTCTTTGACCCCTGCACTAGCTTCCTTTTTCTGTAGTCGCTACAGTTTTTCTTGCTCTGCCTTTGTTTCCTGCCTTGTGGTGAGGTGAGGGTTGGACAGAAGTACTCATAGGAGAGAGTGTGTAGAGGGATTTGGTGATTTTTCTCTTTTTACTCAGATATTATGAAGATTCGGCATTGTCCATCTTCGAATTATGCTGAGGGTGTGGTTTTCATGCAGAACTGACTTTTCCTGTCTTGTTGCATACTGCTGGTGGAGGAAATACTGAGAGGTGGGTAGCTCTGCAGCTGCCATTGTCTGTAGCTACCTGGAAGTTCCTATACAGTATATAGGTTATTAAAGAATCCGTTTTTAAAAGCTTCAGGAAGAACTAGACAGCTTATGGCTATCTTATAGAAGCGCTCTAGAGAAAAAGGGGTGCCAGTATAAGAGAATAACCCAGGAAAAGCTCAGGGCTCTCTGGCTGCAGCATTAATAAAATTCAATAGTGACCACCTTGGCATATTTTCTCTACTTAAAATCTTTTGACGGTTGGACATCTGTGGTTTTGGTCTGACCTCCCACCATTTCCCCTTCCGTATGAGAACACCACCTTGATTTCCTTTGGAAAACCGCCCTCAGTTCAGAGATGGAACATGGCACCCAGACCCACCATCGGTGTATAATCTATCTTTCAAGTCACAGTGATTGGTTGAGTGTAGGCATGTGACCAGTCCAATGAGACTCAATATTATTAGGGGAAAAAAAAAAAAAGCAAAGCTGTCTTTCTGTTGAGGTTGGTAAACAGAAAATATTCCATAGTCTACTTTAGTCTGCTATACACTGTACATTATTATGACCACTTATAAAAGGGCTTAAAATTAGAAAGTGAATTATAGAGTATCTATTGTCTAAGGAAGTCCAAGGCAGAGAACACAGGATCACATGGTATAGTGCCAACTTAAGCCATTTTGCTCGGTGACATGACTGATCATCAGATAAGAGCCACAATAAATGCTCTTGAGGAGAGCAATGCCAAATGTTAAATAGCTGACAAATGTCTTAGCAGTTTTGCCCTTCTTTCACATAGTATTATGGGGTAGACCCGATAGATGAAGTAAAGAAAGACTTATCCTGTCTTTTTGTTAATGGGCTTAAATCTAAATTTGACAGTGTCATAAGAAAAAAGTAGATAGAAATGTGAAACTGTTTTAGAAAACATCTGTGACCAAATGTTTTTAGGGAGCCTTAAAAAGTATACAAGCTAGAAATCAATAAAACTTATGTTTCTTTTTGTCAAAATGACCTCTGACTTAAAACCTAGCCCAGAAAGTCTCCAGTTAAGAATTGAAAGACTATTGAAGAAGCCAGAAGATAGTGTAAGCGAAAGGATCACTGAAAGAAGAATGGTCTAATACCAGCTAAGAAACTGAAGGGAGAACCTATCCAAAACCTGTCTAACGATGCCACTCCAAGGATAAGTTAGTTCACAACAATCCCCTCTCCTTTCTCTACACTCCCAAGTAGAACAAAATAGCGTTCTTGTTGATCTAGTGTCATTGACAGTCAGTCCCACCATTATGGAATATCAGATTCTTAAGAGAGAAATTTTAAAGTTGTCTAAAAGCAAAAAGGCAAATTGGCTTATAAGAGATTTTGTCTTAAAATCAGCTGTTTATGACAAGTAATAGATAATAAAAAAGATAAAAGGTGAATTTTAGAATGCATAATGATTATAGAAGCTTGACTTTATTTGCTTTGGTTTACTAGACACAACCAAAAAATGAGAAATTACAACACGAAGTCCCAATCTGTAGCTGCCACTTTGGGATCACTGTCAGGACAATATCCTTTTATTTCTTGTGGCACCTATGGATTTCACAGGTAGGATGTAGTTCCACATAATATATACTGAAGCTCTTACATATGATCAGATTATAGCTGATATGACATTAGAATACACCACAAATCTCACTAAATACCTTAAGCGACTACCAGAGAAAAAGCTATGGTACAAGGGCAAAAGACTCCACAGATTAAACTGCAGCAAAGTCGATTACAGTACAGATTGATTCTTTCTAGGTTTTCATAAAATCTTTTTGTACAAACATGAAAAGGTTAGGCCATGCTCTAGGGGTGTTAATTCAACAATACCACACACTTAGAAGAGGTACTGCCTATCCCTTAATTCAGTGGCCATGGCTTAGCCTCCTTTTTGGGCACACTCCACAGCATGTACTCACACAAACACACCTGGCTATGTAGTATATCCCACTGCTGTTAGGCTGCAAACCTGTTACTGTACTGGTACTATGGGCAGTTGTTCTTCAATGGTATTTGTGTATCTCAACATATAAAAGGCACAGTAGAAATATAGCATTGTCATCTAATGGGACCACGGTCATATATGCAGTCTGTCATTGAATGAAATGTCATCATGTAGCACATGACTGTAGTGACATTAATTCATAATTATGTAATTAACTAGTAGAAAAACGATCAGTGGCTTTATTTAGCAATAGAAATTTATTTACCACATGGTAACAACAAATTTCTTAAAAATCTTAATTAGGATCTTGATCCTAATACAAGATCTGTAGATGCTTTGACTAATTTTTCAAGTGTACTCATTGTTCTGAGGCAAGGAGTGTGCCCAATGACAAGATATCCTAAAGACACATTTCTCAGAACATATCCCTGTCATTAAGGAACAGATGACTATATCTTTCTCATAATGCTATCCACTGGTGTAGTATTTTGAACACATAGAATACAGTTATAATGATAATGTCTTTTTAGTATCTTTGTTTACTAATTCTAACATCTGTGTTAGTTTTGGGTCAATTTGGATTGATTTCTCTTTATGGGCCATATTTTCCTGCTTCTTTGCATTCCCGGTAGTTATGGATTAGATGCCAGACATTGTGATTTTACCCTGATGAGTGCTATTTATTTTAGTATTCCTCTAAATATTCTTAAGCACTATCCTGGACACAGTTACTTGGAAACAGACAATTTGGGGTCTTTCAAGATTCATTAGGTGAGACCACAGCAGTGTTCACCGAGGGCTAACTGTTCTCTACTACCAAGATAAGATCCTTTTGTATACTCTACCCAATAAGGTTTCCAATTCTGACAGGTGGAAACTGGCACTATATTTTTGTACCAGGTATCATTACCGCTAACCCTTGTGGATAATTCTTTCTCCAACCTTAGGTGGTTTCTCCCCTGCGGGTGCTGACCAGAACTCCTCTGAATATTCTAAGAAAAACTTCTGCAGATGCCTGAAAATGTCCCCTCTGTCCAGCTCTCCTTTCTGGTCTCTGTCCTGATACTCTAGCTGCTTCTGTCTCTCTGGAATCTCAGCTCCAGCTCTTAACTCAGGGGACCTGTCGGGCTCCACCTTGATTTCTTCTCAACATAGTGGGGCAATTGTAGGGCTTACCTCATTTTTTCCTTTTCTCTCAAGGATCACTGTTTATTACTGCATGACTTCCAGTGTTCTTAAAAACCAATGTTTCTCTATTTGTCTGTTTTTTGGTTGCTTTAGGTGGGAGGATAATCTGGTCCCTGTAACCCTATCTTGGTTGGAAGCAGATGCCCTGGCTTAATAGCCTTAGCCCAGCAATTTTGTATTTCTTACTCAGTGGAAGAGAATTTCATTATAGCGTTTCAGTAATTCAAGTGTGTATCCATGTCCTTAACAGAGCATGTGCACACTTCGATATCAAATTCTGACTTAATAATGTTGATGAATCTTATATTAAAAACAAAAAGGGACCGATCAGGCTGGTTATAGAATGTCAACAAATGTCTATTAAGGAATTTAATTCCTTACCAGGACCCAAATTGTTTAAATGACTAAACTGTGGTCTTTGTAAGGCATGAAAAATTGTGAAAATACAGAATGAATGTATGTTCTAGTAGCTGCAAAGCTGCAATACTTTTAGAATTCACTCCTTTGAAATGCTAGAGAAACAAAGACATTTCTTAGTCTCAAATATCCTTTAAAAATCAACAAAAAACATGATAATATTTTGATCCTCCTGCTGTCATAAAAGTAGAGGCCCACAATGGAAGTTAGTATATCATATTATAGACACTAAAAATACAACAGAAACACTTTATATCATAGAAATACTTTAGCAAATCAACACACTAAATAGGCTTTTCTAACTAAAGTCCTTACATAAAGACAACTTATACAAAAAAAAACAAAACCCAAATAACAAATCTATGGAAAAGTTCAAGGAATCCATCTTAAATACACTAAATTTTCCCCACTGCCAAATTCTGTAAAGAAACACTAAGAATGACTGGGTTGTAAGATCTTTGATGATAAGATCTAGTGAAACTAGAATTGCCATTCAGCAGCACAAGATAAAACTTCAAATGGCAGAGGATGGAGCAGGGCACGGTGGCCGATTAGAAGCAGTCTGTGCAGTCATGGAGAGGAATGAAAGCAGAGAGTGAATCCCGCCTCTTCAACTGAAATATCCAGGTTCTTGCATTGGGACTGACTAGGCAATCAGCTCGACCCACGGAGAATGAAGAAAAGCAGGGTGGGGTGATGGCTCACCTAGAAGCAACACAGAGCCAAAGGAACCCCCACCCCCAGCCAAGGGAAGCAGTAAGTGATTGTGCGATCCCACCTGGGAAACCACACTTCTCCCACAGACCTCTGCAACCAGCAGATCAGGAGATCCCCTCATAAGCCCACGCCAACAAGGCCTTGCGACCAATACAGAGCTATGTGGAGTCCTGGCAGAGCAGCCACTGGGGCACACAGAGAGACCCAAGAGTTGTGCATACTCTGGCCCCAGGATCCCAGCAAGGTGGATGGCCCGTCAGTACATAGCCCTAGGAAGGGATCTGAATCCAGGGAGCCAGCAGCGTTGTTCTGTGGGCCCCACTTCCATGGCACCTCACGAGTTAAGACACACTGGCTTGGAATTCCAGCCAGCCAGCAGTGACAGGCTGAAGTCGGTCTGAGAAGGACCGAGTTCCTGTGGGCAGGGATAGCTGCTATGTCTGCAGTTCAGTTGACTCAGAAGCTCCAGTCTGCTGACTCTGGAGAGTCCAGATGGTCTGGATGAGGAAGGGTCCCCCACAACACAGCACAGCTGCACTACCAAAAAAAAAAAAAACAGCCAGACTGCTTCTTTATGCAAGTCTGTGATCCTGTTCCTCCTGACTGGGTGACTTCACAAAAGGGGTCTCCAGACGCCTCCTACAGGTACAGTTTGGGCTGTCAGTACCCCCCAAGACAGAGCTTCCAGAGGAAGGAACAGGCTGCCATCTTTGCAATTTCATAGGCTTCACTGGTGATACCTCCAGGTAAGGGAAAAACGGAGGCAACTAGGGTCTGGAGTGGATCCCCAGCAAATCACAACAGCCCTATGGAAGAGCAGACTAACTGTTAAAAGAAAAACAAATAGAAAACAACAACAGCAACAACAGAAGACCTCACAAAAACCCCATTCAAAGTTCAGCAACTTCAAAGATCAAAGGTAGATAAGCCCACAAAGATGAGAAAGAATCAACACAAAAACACTGAAAACTCAAGAAGTCAGAGTGCCTTGTCTCCCCCAAATGGCTGCAACACCTCTCCAGCAAGGGCACAGAACTGGGCTGAGGATAAAATGGTTGAATTGACAGAAGTAGGCATCAGAAGGTAGGTAATAACGAACTTTGCTGAGCTAAAGGAGCTTGTTCTAATACAATGCAAAGAAGCTAAGAATCATGATAAAACAACACAGCAGCTGAGAGCCAGAATAGTTTAGAGAGGAGCATAACTGACCTGATGGAGCTGAAAAACACAACACAAGAACTTCACAACACAATCACAAGTATCAACAGCAGAATAGACCAATTGAGGAAAGAATCTCTGAGCTTGAAGACTATCTTTCTGAAATGAGAAAGGCAGACAAGAATAGAGGGAAAAAAATGAAAGGGAATGAACAAAACAGGCCAACATTCAAAATTCAGGAACTGCAAAGAACCCCAGTAAGTTACTTCATGAGATTAACCCCAAGACACATAATCATCAGATTCTTCAAGGTTAAAATGAAGGAAGAAATGTTAAGGACAGCCAGAGAGAAAGGCCTGGTCACCTACAAAGGGAAGCTCATCAGCAGGACTCTTAGCATAAGCACTACAACCCAGAAGAGATTGGAAACCAATAATCAATATTCTTAAGCCATTTATGTCTAGTGTTCCATTATTGGAACACTAAGCTTGTGGGAGTTATTCATATACTACTGCTCAAGGTCATTGCCAAGGTCTGATTTTTCACACAAAAAAATTCTGCAACCTCCAACATAAATGGGTTTAAATTTTCAACTCAGAATCTCATATCCAGCCAAACTAAGCTTTATAAGTGAAGGAGAAATAAGATCCTTTTCAGACAAGCAAATGCTAAGGGAATTCATCACCGCCAAGTCTGCCTTGCAAAAGCTCCATAAGAAAGCATTAAATATGGAAAGGAAAAATTGTTACCAGCCAGTAAAAAAGCACACTGAAGTACACAAAGCAGTGACACTATGAAGCAACCACATAAACAACTAGCATGATGATGACAGGATCAAATTCACACAAAACAATAATAATCTTAAATGTAAATGGACTAAATGCCCCAATTAAAGACAGAATGGCAAGCCAGATAATAAGCCAAGACTCATTAGTATGCTGTCTTCGACAGACCCATCTCATGTGCAAAGACACATATAGGTTGAGGTCCGGAGTTTCAAACCAGCCTGGCCAACATGGTGAAACCCCATCTCTACTAAAAACACAAAAAAATTAGCTGGGCATGGTGGTGGGTGCCTGTAATCAGCTATTTGGGAGGCTGAGCCAGAAGAATTGCTTAAATCCAGGTGACGGAGGCTGCAGTGAGCTGAGGTCACGCCACTGCACTCCAGCCTGGACAACAGAGCAAGACTCCATCTCAAAGAGACAAAAAACAAACAAAAGATACACATAGATTTAAAATAAGGGGATGGAGAGAAATTTACCAAGCAAATGGAAAACAGTGGGGGTCATAATTCTAGTTTCTGACAAAACAGACTTTAAACCAGCAGATCAAAAAAGACAAAGAGGGACATTCTATAATAGTAAAGGGTTCAATTCAATAAGAAGAGCTAACTATCCTATGCACCCAGTCCAGGAGCACCCAGATTCATAAAGCAAGTTGCTAGAGATCTACAAAGAGACTAGACTCCCACACAATAATAGTGAAAGATTTTAACACCCCACTGACAATATTAGACAGACCACTGAGACACAAAATTAGCAAAGATATTCAGGACCTGAACTCGGCTCTGGATCAAATGGACCTGATAGATATCTACAGAACTCTCCACCCAAAACCAACAGAATATGCATTGTACTCATCGTCACATTGCACTTACTCTAAAATTGAACACATAATTGGAAGTAAAGCACTCCTCAGCAAATGCAAAAGAACTGAAATCATAACAAACAGTCTCTCTGACCCCAGCGCAATAAAATTAGAGCTCAAGGTTAAGAAATTCCCCCAAAACTACACAACAATATGGAAACTGAACAACCTGCTCCTGAATGACTCTTGGGTAAATAATTAAATTAAGGCAGAAATCAAGAAGTTCTTTGTAAGTAGTGAGAACATAGATAACAACATACTAGAATCTCTGGGATGCAGCTAAAGCAGTGTTAAGAGGAAAATTTATAGCACTAAAATGCCCACATCAAAAAATTAAAAAGATATAAAGTTAACAGTCTCATATCACAACTAAAAGAACTAGAGAACCAAGAGCAAACAAATTAAAAAACTAGCAGAAGACAAGAAATAACCAAGATCAGACCTGAACTGAAAGAGATAAGAGACATGAAAAACCCTTCAAAAAAAAAAAAATCAATGAATCAAGGAGCTGGTTTTTGAAAAAAATAGACTACTGGCTAAAGAAGTAGAGAGAAGAATCAAACACAATCAGAAATGATAACAGGGATATTACCACTGACCCCACAGGAATATAAACAACCATCAGAGAATACTGTAAACATTTCTGTGAACATGAACTAGAAAAGCTAGAAGCAGCAGATAAATTTCTGGACACATACACCCTTCCCAAGACTAAGCCAGGTAGAAAATGAATTCCTGAACAGACCAAGAACAAGTATGGAAATTGAGGCAGTAATAGCCTACAAACCAAAAAAAGCCCAGGACCAGAAAGATTCACAGCTAAATTCTACCAGACATAAACAGCTGCTACCATGTCTACTGAAATGATTCCAAAAACTTGAAAAGGAGGAACTCCTCCCTAACTCATTAAATGAGGCCAGCATCATTCTGATACCAAAAACCGGCAGAGGTACAACAAAAAGAGAAAACTCCAAGCCAATATCCTTGATGAACACTGATGCAAAAATCCTGAACAAAATACTGGCAAACCAAATCCAGCAGCACATAGAAAAGCTTATCTACCACAACCAAGTGATCTTCATCCCCGGAGTGCAAGCTTGGTTCAACACATGCAAATCAGTAAAAGTGATTCATCACATAAACAGAACTAAAGACAAAAACCACATTATCGCAATAGACTCAGAAAAGGCCTTCAATGAAATTCACCATCGCTTCATGTTAAAAACTCTCAGTAAACTAGGTTTTGAAGCAACAGATCTCAAAATAATGAGTCATCCATGACAAACCAACAACCAACATCATACTCAATGGGCAGGAGCTGGAAGCATTCCCCTTGAAAATTGGTACAAGACAGGAATGCCCTCAATCCATACAATGTTGGAAGTTGTGGCCAGGACAATCAGGCAAGAGAAAGAAATAGGAAGAGAGGAAGTCAAATTATCTTCGTTTGCAGAGGACATGATTCTGTATCTAGAAAACCCCATTGTCTATGCCCAAAAGTTTCTTAAGCTGTTAAGCAACATCAGCAGTCTCAGGATACAAAATCAATGTGCAAAAATCACTAGCATTCCTATACACCACCAACAGGCAGGCAGAGAGCCAAATCATGAATAAAATGCCATTCACAATTGCTATAAAAAGAATAAAATACAGGTATTGATCGACTTACAACCTATGCAACTTACAACCATCCGACTTTACGACCACAATCGCTAGCCAGGACTGCTCCGCGTCTGGCAGTGCAAACATTGCCCAGCTGGGCGTACGACAGTGCGGACCAGCTTCTGGCAGCACTGCCATCTCCGCGTGCACCATTTCAACTATACATATAGCCTACTCAACTTACAACCAAATCGTGTTACGACCGGTCTGCCGGTCTCAATAGTGGTCGTAAGTCAAGCACTAGCTGTACCTAGCAATACTGCTGATAAGGGAAGTGAAGGACCTCTTTAAGGAGAATTACAAACCACTGCTCAAAGAAATCAGGAAACATAAACAAATGGAAAAACCATCCATGCTTATGGATACGAAGAATCAGTATCATGAAAATGGCCATACTGTCCAAAGTAATTTATAGATTCACTGCTATACCCATTGAACTACCACTGACGGTCTTCACAAAATTAGAAAAAACTATTTCAAAATTCATATGGGACCAAAAAAGACCCTGAACGGCCAAGGCAATCCTAAGCAACAAGAACAATGCCGGACCATCACACTACCCTACTTCCAACTATACTACAAGGTTACAGTAACCAAAACAGCATGACAAGAACAGATACATAGACCAATAGAATAGAATAGAGGACTCAGAAATAAGTCCACACACCTATAACAATTTGATCTTCGACAAACCTGACAAAAACAAGCAATGGGGAAAGGATTCCCTATTCAACAAATGGTGCTGGGATAACTGGCTAGCCATATACAAAAAATTGAAATTGGTCCCCTGCCTTAAACCATATACAAAAATTAACTAACAATGGACTAAAGACTTAAATGTAAAGCCCAAAACTATAAAAACGCTAACAGAAGATCTGGGCAACATCATTTAGAACATAGGCACAGGCAAAGATTTCATGACAAAAATACCAAAAGCAATCGCAATGAAAGCAAAAATTGACAAATGGGATCTAATTAAACCAAAGAGCTTCTGCACAGCAAAAGAAACTACTATCGGAGTGAACAGACAACCTGCAAAATGGCAGAAAATTTTTGCAATCTAATCCCTCTGACAAAGGTCTAATATCCAGAGTCTACAAGGAACTTAAACAAATTTACAAGAAAAAAACAAACAACCCCATTAAAAAGTAGGCAAAGAACAGGAACAGATACTTCGCAAAGTAAAACATACATGTGGCCAACATCACTCATCACTGAAGAAATGAAAATCCAAACCACAATGAGATACCATCTCATGCCAATCAGAATGGTTGTTATGAAAAAGTCAAAAAACAACAGATGCTGGTGAGGTGGCAGAGAAAAAGGAAAGTATTTACACTGTTGGTGGGAATGTAAATTAGTTCAACCATTGTGAAACAGAATGTGGAAATTCCCCAAAGTCATAGAGGCAGAAATACCATTCGACCCAGCAATCCCATTACTAGAAATATACCTAAAGGAACATAAATCATTCTGTTATAAAGATTCATGCATGTGTATGTTCACTGCAACAGTATTCACAATAGCAAATACATGGAATTAACCCATTAATAGCAGACTGGATAAAGAAAATGTGGTACATAAACACCATGAAATACTATGCAGCCATGAAAAAAAAAAGATCATGTCTTTTGCAGTGACATAGACGAAGTTGGAAGCCATTATCCTCTGCAAACTAAAAAACTGGAAAAAAACTATCTTAAAATTCATATGGGACCAAAAAAGAGGCTGATAGCTGAGGTAATCCTAACCAGAAAAACAGAAAACCAAAAAACAGAAACAGAAAACCATACATCATGTGTTCTCACTTTTAAGTGGGAGCTAAGTGATGAGAACAAATAGGCACATGGGCAGCAACAACACACACTAGGACCTGTAAGGGGTAGAGTGAGGGAAGAGAGACCATCAGGAAGAATAGCTAATGGATGCTGGACTTAATACCTAGGTGATGGAATGATTTGTGCAGCAAACCATCATCGCACACGTTTATCTAGGTAACAAACCTGTACACCCTGCACATATACCCCTGAACTTAAAATAAGTTGAAGGAAAAAAAATCTTCAAATAGACACTTGTTAAAATCCTCTATAAAACAACCTATCACAGTAGAGAAAAAGTTTCCACAATACTAATCACTAATAGAAAGTTTTTGAGTATGGCGAAGAATGTCGCCAGATAATATCTATCTGTAGTGAAATTAATTTGGAAAAATTATAAAGGTGGGGTATGAACTAGAACCATACCCTAAAAGACTCTTGGAGTACATTCAAATGGATTTTATATAACTACTTCATTCTATGTGTGTTATATATATTAATAACGGTATATTTATTTTCTGGATGAGTGGAAGCACTCCCTTGTCAAAAAGCCAGCATTTACAATGGCTAAAAAAGGATCAGAGTTTGTGTTTCCCACCAAGGACATTACATCTATCTAATAATACAGAGACGCATCAAGTTGGAATGGTTTTTCATGATTTGAATTATAAAAGCTTTGCCTTTTAAACAAATCCTTATTGCTCATATCACTTCAATCCTCTGGAGAAATAGAAAAGGTCTTAATAGAATCAAAAAGTTATTAGAGATCCCAAAGTTCTCTGAAGGGCTTTCAGAAGATGATCTGCACAAGTTGACTGCTAACCCAAAAGCCTCAGAACAAGCAGATAACCACACAAAACAGGTGGCTTCTGCCTAAGACCATCCGAACAAGATTCTTCCGTCACATTCTCTTTAACATACCTTTGTCTATTATTCTGTTGATCATACTCCTCTATTTACTGGTTTAAGCTTAGGTAGTTGTGATTTAGCTATCATAATACCTCTTATAACAAATATAAGCTTTACTAAAAACGATTATCAATCTAACTGTATCTTTCTCCCAATCTAGTATAGACAATCTAAAAAATAATATAAAGGTATGTTACATTAACTATATCAATAATGATACCCTTTCAGGACAATGCCTAAGTGACTAAAATGTCCTTGTTCTGGAAAAGCAGGATATAAATATTCTTGTCATATAACTGTGACTGTCATGACAACATAAGGGATAATACATTTACAATCCATGAAGGTTAATCATCTCCCTGGTGTAGTAAGTAGGATCTTTTTCCTTTATGGAATTCAGCACCAAGGTTTTCAATGCCAACCATGGTCCAAGGTTAATTACTCTGGGGGGCTCCTGGTTAGGCTGTTTTAAGGTTATAATTCCCCAATACCCTCAATTGACTACATATCTTTATAAAGAGTCCAAAGGGACAGATCCCTTTTTAGGGAGACTCCTCAATTACTCCATTCTCACATTGCTATAAAGAACTACCCGAGATTGGGTAATTTATAAAGAAAAGAGGCTTAATTGACTCACAGTTCCACAGGCTGTACAGTAGCATGGCTGGGGAAGCCTCAGGAAACTTATAATCATGGCGGAAGGGCAAAAGGGAAGCACGTCTTCACATGGCAGCAGGAGAGAGCAAGTGAACAGGGAGGTATTACACACTTTTGAACAACCAGATCTTGTGAGAAGTCACTCATTATCAAAAGAACAGCAAGGGGGAAAACTGCCCCCATAATCCAATCACCTTCCACCAGGCCCCTCGTCCTCCATCACTGGGAATTACAATTCAACATGAGATTTGGGTGGGGACACAGAGCCAAACGATTTCAACTCCTGAGGATAGTGACCTATCCTATAGGAGTTTGACAACTTGAGGACACCATAAAAATGTGTTCCTTCACTTCAGCTGACCCAGTAAATAACACAGCCCAACCCTTGGAGATACAGCAAATAATTTAAATTTTTCTTAACCAGGCATCTTCTTAGTCTTTTTCTGCTGCTATAACAAAATAGCTGAGACTGAGTAATTTATAAAAAACAGACATTTATTTCTTGCAATTTGGGACGCTGGGAAGTCCAAGATCAAGGTGTTTGCAGATTTGATGTCTAATGAGGTCTTCGTCCCCTGTTTCTAAGGTGGCACCTTGTTGCTGTGTCCTCACATGGTAGAAGGCAGAAGGGCAAAATGGCCTAAGCTAGTTCCCTCCAGCCCTTTAATGAGGCACTACTGCATTCCTGAGGGCAGAGCCCCAAATGCCTCCCACTTAATAACACTTCCCCAGAGACCCTGGAGGCCCCCCACTTAATACCACCACAGTAAGAATTAAGTTTCAACATGAATTTTGGAGGGGACACATTCAAACCATAGAACCAAAGTAGTTATAGGTAATAAAATAAGCCATGAATTATTTTCTTTTTCCAACCAGAGAGGTGTATGCACCAGTGCTAACACTTCATATGTACCTTGGTTAACAAAATAGTTGTTTGATGTCTGTTGTTCAGTCTCAAATGCTTCTACAGAGCCACTGAACTAACATATGATGTTATAAGCACCAAAGGGGCACAAAGAATAAAACATTTACATCCTCCCAAAAAGACTGTTTAGAAGCCATGAGAATAAGCAGCTAGTTTTAACTACCAGTTTTTACCAGTTTTTAACTTGTCCACTAGATCAATGCCAACTTGCCTTTTTTCCCTTTTTGAGACAGAACTTAGCTCTGTTGCCCAGGCTGGAGCGCACTGGCATGATCTTGGCTCACTATAACCTCCAGCTCCTGGGTTCAAGTGATTCTTGTGCCTCAGCCTCTCAAGTAGCTGGTACAACAGGTGTGCACCACCAAACCTGGCTAATTTTTGTATTTTTAGTAGAGACAGGCTTTCACCATGTTGGCTAGGCTGGTCTCGAACTCCTGGCCTCAAGTGATTTTCCTGCCTTGGCCTCCCAAAGTGCTGGGATTACAGGGGTGAGCCGCTGCACCCGACCAACCTGCCTTTTTGTACATGCTTTTACAAACCTGAAAACCAGTGAGAGTCCTTTCTTCCTAAGGTCAAACAGAAATGGACCCACTCCAATTTACATGTTCCTGAATGTGATCAATGAATAGTCTCACTCTAGTAACCACACTCTATAGATTTTGATATGAATTCCATTATTTCCAAAAAACCTATATGAGATTAACAGTCTGCTCTGCTCAAAGACTGTGCCTGAACAACAGGTTCTCCCTTACTATATAGTAAGCAATAAATTCAGCTTTGTCTTTTATATCAGATGTTGAGTGGTAGGCTCATCAACCTTTGACAGTCTTATATTTGATATTATTTCCAGTTTCATGATTGCTTACTTGATTTAGGTCCTGATAATATCAGCAGCAGCTATGATTACTTGAGTATTAATTAAGCCAGGTATTATGCCATCCACTTACATATGTTAAATCTGGATTACCTAATCCACCACTCAACATCTGAAATAAAAAGACAAAGCTGAACTTATTGTTTAATTACAGTAAGGAAGAGCTATGTTGGTCAGGCATAGTCTCCCTGAGCAGAACAGACTGCTGCATTCTATAACTTTTTTAATGACCAAGCAAGCTGTAAACATAATCTCTGAAATGCCTTATTTGAGAACAGAGATATTAGCCTTTTAAAAGATATGCTGGGCCAGGCATGGTGGCTCATACCTGTAATCCCAACACTTTGGGAGGCCAAGGTGGGCAGATCACGAGGTCAAGAGATCAAGACCATCCTGGCTAACATGGTGAAAACCGATCTTTACTAAAAATACAAAAATTATCTGGGTGTGGTGGCGCATGCCTGTAGTCCCAGCTACTCAGGAGGCTGAAGCAGGAGAATCGCTTGAACCTGGGAGGTGGAGGTTGCAGTGAGCCAAGATCGTGCCACTGGACTCCGGCTTGGCAACAGAGCAAGACTCCATCTCAAAAAGAAAAAAAGATATGCTGGTAATTACCCAACTCAGAAGTAAGTTTACAAGACAGTAAGGAGTCTACCATTTTTCACACAATTCTATTTCCAGGAATTATCTACTACATGTTGCAGTAGGACACATCATTGAAACAAAGTATCATATCATTTAGTAGCAATATCATTTAGAACCTTGCTAAAAGCTTTTTTATAAAACATACTTGTTAGAAAAACAGACAAGAATCATGCAACACCATCTCCTATCATTCAACAAATTAACATAAATTTATTGGGCGGAAAATGTGAAAAGGGACACACACAAAAAAAGGAGTAGTTTTGTACTAATATAAGAGTTCATAAAATTATAAACTCAGGTCTGAAATCTTCAGCCCACATCAAAGACTTCACGTTCTTATGACTGTAGAAACAGGACAGCCCTGGCTGCTGGGCTCATGGAATCATGGAGTGGAGCTATACATGAAGAAGTGCCCTTGTCAAGGACATCACTTCCTCTGTACCTCAGAATGATACTTCTTAGGCATGGGCCTAAGATTCTGTTTTTTCTCCCATCGACGCAGAACACATTGACTGGACATGACATCATGTCTTACATCTTGGTCCTGTTGGAAAGAAAATACACCTAACACTGACTGTTCAAAGCTAACTGCAGCAATCTGTACCTGTTTTGCCTCTATACATGTCCTTTATTCATGAAAACAGGTGATTTTAATCTAAAAAGTCTGTGACAGGTGGAACTTTGTAAGAAAAAAAACTGGTTTCCTAGCATTAGTGTAAAGAAATGGAAGATGAATGGAGAGAATAGTGAGATGACGACAGAACTTCGGTAATTAGAAATCTGAGAAGCAACAAGTAGAAAATTGTTTAAGACATCCATGTCTTAATCTTACCTCTTCCTGACACCTGTCTTCCCCGGAAGGCCTCTGTAACCGGTTTTTTGTCAGCTCAAGTTGTAGACCATCAAACCTGTGCTTAAACCAGCGATGAGCTTCTTCCAGGTTAGCTGTTATCTGAACATATAAATGTCACCATTAAAAGACACAAAGAAAGTTACAAGTATTTTTTGTAATATTAGTTGCAGACTTTTTACTTAGAAATTAAAAGACCCAAATTCTGACTGCATGTTCTTTGCAACCTATTTGCACAACATACTTAACAACCTACACGTGAGAGTAATTTCTGAGTGAGGGGTTAAAGAATGCATTGATGGTGTTGGGAAAACTGGCTAGCAATGTGCAGAAAGCAGAAACTGGACCCCTTCCAGTCACCTTACACTAAAATTAACTCCAGATGGATTAAAGAGTTAAACATAAAACATAACACCATAAAAACAATAAAAGAAAACATAGGTAAAACCATCCAGGACATAGGCATAGGCAAGGACTTCATGACTAAAACACCAAAAGCAATGGCAACAAAAGCCAAGATAGACAATTGGAATCTAATTAAAATTCAGAGCTTCTGTGCAACAAAAGAAACCATCATTAGAGCGAACCGGCAACTAACAGAATGGGAAAAAATTTTTGCAATGCAATTTACCCATCTGACAAAGGGCTAATACTCAGAATCTACAAAGAACTAAAAGACATACAAGAAAAAAAAACCCCATTGAAAAGTGGGCGAAGGATATGAACAGACACTTTTCAAAAGAAGACATATATGAGGCCAACAAACATATGAGAAAATGCTCATCATCACTGGTCATTAGAGGAATGCAAATCAAAACCACATTGAGATACCATCTCACACCAGTGAGAACAGCAATCATTAAAAAATCTGGAGACAACAGATGCTGGAGAGGATGTGGAGAAATAGGAACACTCCTACACAGTTGGTGGAGTGTAAATTAGTTCAACCATTGTGGAAGACAGTGTGGCGATTTCTCAAGGATCTAGAAACAGAAATTCCATTTGACCCAGCAATCCCATTACTGGGTATATACCCAAAGAATCATAAATCATTTTACTGTAAAGACACATGCACACGTATGTTCATTGCAGCCCTGTGTACAATAGCAAAGACCTGGAACCAACCCAAATGCCCATCAATGATAGACTGGACAAAGAAAATGTGATACATATACACCATGGAATACTATGCAGCCATAAAAAACGATGAGTTCGTGTCCTTTGCAGGGACTTGGATGAATCTGGAAGTCATCATTCTCAGCAAACTGACACAAGAACAGAAAACCAAACACCACATGTTCTCACTCATAGATGGGTGTTGAGCAGTAAGAACACATGGACTCAGGGAGAGGAGCATCACACACTGGGGGCAGTAGAGGGGGTAGGGGAGGGACAGCAGGGGGTGGGGAGGGATAACATGGGGAGAAATGTTGGATATAGTATACACCTAAAGTAAAATAAAAAATAAAAAGAATGCATTGCAGACTTGCTGCTTTTCATGTATTTGTTAATGTTTCCTGGATGTGAAGTAATATAAGAGAGGACCCAGGAGAAAATTAAGAATGAAAGTACAAGATGTCTTTGAAAATGAAAAAATATATAAAAGACTCTTAAGAATGTAGTAGTTTATGAGCCAGGTGTGGTGGTTCATACCTGGAATCACAGCACTTTGGGAGGCCAAGGCTGGTGGATCACCTGAGTCCAGGAGTTCAAGACCAGCCTGGCCACATGGTGAAACTTCATCTCTAAAAAAAAATAAAATAAATTAGCTGGGCATGGTGGTACACCATGCACTCCAGCCTGGTGATAGAAAGAGACTCTGTTTTTAAAAAAAAAAAAAAAAAGTATGATTTTGAAATACTCCACAAAAGGCCAATTTAAGTTTAGAATACAGAAAACAAATACACAAATTAGTTAATTAGGGACTACTTTACTTTTTTAGTTATTGATTGATTGAACAAAGAGCATCTACTTTCAGAACGGTCATGCCAAATAATAATGCGTTAAAATCCACACACATGCTGGACTTCCCTTATATTTAGTAGGGAGACTTGGACTTCAGGTTTAATATTTTAGCATTGTTATCTACCATCTATCATCAAGACACAGACCCCTAATCTAAAAATCACTCTTTACAATAGAGACTACACTTAGGAAGTTACTGGTTCTTGCCTATTGCATTCCTGACAACTATGTTAATGAAGGATTTCACATTGACTTGGGTTGTTTCAGGGTTGCTGTGTTGAAGGAAACATGTCCAAGTCTGGCTTGTCTGGGTCTGGCTCACCTGTTCTGATTCGACACTGGCTTCTTTCAGTTTATTCTCTGTTGCCTCTTTACATTTCTTCAGGTGTCTGACAGTTTCTTCTAATTTCTGAAAATGTGATACAAAGATTTTTATAAACTTCCAATGTGCCATCGGAGCCAAATGCTTCACTATTATAACAAATGGGCAACCAAAGATAAAAGTAGGATGGAGTGCCTTCTAACTTCAGGTGCTGCCAACATATGAGATGAAAACTGTGATTTTCAGTTTAGCCCATAGTCTACATATGTGGATATGATTATACATTTTGATTTTTCAGTTATGGATTCTGTTGAGGAAAGTGATTAATCTCTTTTCAGAACTGGGAAGATACTTTTCATGACAAACCCTATTGGAAGACAAGAGCTCAGAGATCTCTTGAAGTCCCTTTTCAGTGATATGATGTTACGCTTTTTATTCATTTAGGAATACCTAAGAGTCCTGTAACAGCAACAGGTGTATCTGTGCTAGGAGAAGAAATAAGGTGTATAAAGCTCCTGAAAGGCTATAAAATTCAGTTCAGAGTAATAAGTCTTACTTAGGTAACTGATACTTTACATATGTAAGCTCTAAATGTTCTTTAAAAATTGACGTGACTTTTATTAAACTGAAAACGGAGAACATTTGCCACATTCAAACTACGGCCTTCTTCCTCCATACTGTTATTCTAAGGACTTAGCTAAGATAAACAATTTGTAAATGTGTGTTGTCTTCTGTAGACTCTAGAAAGTCTAGGTCCAATACTGCTGGGCTTTGGCACATGCCATTTGCTGATCATCCTTAAAATAAATCTTAGGAAACCTTTCACCTGGCACCGATTCTCTAGCTCCTGCCTTATTTTCCGCTCTGCTTCTAGGTGCTGCTCCTGTTGTTTATTCCGTACTGAGGCATCATATTGGCTCTTGGCCAACATCTGCATCTCTTTCTGCAGGTTAGTCATTTCACACACGAATCTCTGGATACTCAAAGACTGGAAGAATACAAAGATGGAGACATTTAGTGAACACCCTCCAAGTTTGAGATTTTGCATGACAGGTAAACATAGAGTATATGGAAATCATCTACCTGTTCAAAGTTTTTTTTCTGATACTGATCCTTAATTAGCTCCATTTGCTTCAATTCTGTTTCTATTTGCTAAAAGTAAATGGAAAGTAACATAAAAAGATGATCAGTGGAAAAACTGGCTTGCTCTTTTTGCCTATGGGATGACAGACAGAGTCCAATATGAGACCCAAAGTTACCAGTTCCTGCTGAGCTTTCTTTCCCATCTGGCCCACTGATCCTGAAAGAGTAAAGTCCAATACAATCAACACGGAAGGGACAGTTGGGGAGCCAGAATGTGACACTGGCAGCAAATGAGAAATCAAACATTTACACAGCAGTGTCTCCACTGAAAAAAGAGTCTCCCCAAAGGCAACTGGCTGTAACTCCCAGAGAAAACATGGAGTGGGTAGGGTTCTAAAACCTGTCTTCCCCAGATACCACTGACTGCCCACATCCTCACAGGGTACCCAGGAAGTGAGAAGAAGTTTCTCTTATAACCTTCATCCTTTCTATATTCTGAGCATTATTCGCCTTAGCTGACAAGTGGAGCTTAATTTGGGCCTTCTGATTCTTTATTTTCTCCTTGTTACTTTCTAGCATTTTTTCTAGCTCTGCAAGTTTCTGTCGCAGCTCTCGGTTGGTCCGGGACACTTCCACTGATCTGAAGTTAGCTTCATCAAGGGCTTTCTTCAGCTTAAAACACAAGGGAAAAAATTGAAACATTTTTACTTTCCATTAAGAGAATCTCACTTAGTTTTGTCCTATTTTTTTGTCTTTGGATCTTTCTTTTTAAAAGGAGCATTAGTATGGCAATAATGTCTGATTAAGCAGATTTATGGAGTAACAGACCAAGTGGTTTTCACAATTTTTATCACTAAAGAACAAAATCTTTCTTGGAATAAAGAATGTAAATGTATATTCAGTATTTGCATTTTAAGAGCCTGGCTTTGGAGTCAGATTTCAGTCCAAATATCAGCTTCACCACTTACTAGCTCAGTGTTTTGAGGCAATTAACTATCTTAAGCCTCAGGTTCATCATCTGAACGGTGTGTGTATAGCCTAACTCATAGGATACAAATAACAAATAAGATCATATAGAGAAAGAAGTAGAGTCTGGCACACAATAATTACTCTGTGATTATCATGCTATAAGCTCTTCTCTTTCTGTCATTTGTAACCTCAGTCTGAAGAAATGAAAATGAATTATATGGCAGTTTCTATAAATATCTGTCAGCTATTGACTGCCATGGCACACATTTTTATAATTTTGTTTTTTGTTCTTAAGGATTTTAATTTCTCTTGTGAAAAAAACTGCAAAGTTACTTAAATAATTTTACAGAGTTCCGTCCTTCTAATATGCTGTTAAAGCAGTGCCACTTGAAAACTTTAGGAGCAAGAGGTAGTTGAGAAGGGAGAAAACAGGAAGGTGGTATTCTCTATGGCTGGCAGCATTTAAAACAGCAAAGAGTGAAGTCAAGGGTAGTCTGTACCTTTTCTCTCTATACTAGTCCCTTCTTTTAGATCCTAACTTTACAGTCTTTTATTACTACCCAACTAACTTTCTGTTAGACAGTCCACTGTTTCAATCACAGCCTTTCTAAAACTGGATAAGCCCTAACAACTATCATTTACTTTGTACTGATTAAGTTTCAGGCACTGCGATAATTACTTTACAAATGCTTTCCCATTTAATTCTCAAAACAAACTTGGAAAGTAGTTGTGATGGTTTACATGTTACGATTGAGGAAACTGAAACTCAGAAATTAAGTCACTTATTCAGACAATAAATTAATACACAGTAAGATGCAGAGCTGGGACTCAGGCAGCGCTCTGTGAGCCTATCGGTGCTGCCAACTTCTCACTGCTGTCACCCTTTCACTGTTCTTCACTGTCACTGATACTTCTTTCAAAGGATTTCAGTTTTGTAATTATTCTCAACTAAAGGTACACTTCTACAGTTAGCACATCTTTATGTTCCCTAATTCTTCTATAAAAAGCAGAATTTGCTTTTTATAACATTTATATTTATATAGTGCTTTGCAATTCACAAAATTGTTTTATATACCATTATTTGAGTTTGATTTTGTGAATAGTTTCCATCAACTGCAACTACTAAATGTAACAAATTTGGTGAAACACAGACCATCCATGCCAACCAAGGAATTATTTTAATCCCTCCCTCTCCATGATACAACATTTAATGTCTGTCTGATGATTTTTCTTTTTTTGAGATGGATTCTCACTCTTGTCGCCGGAGCTGGAGTGCAGTAGTGCGATCTCAGCTCACTGCAACCTCCTTCTCCTGGGTTCAAGTGATTCTTATGCCACAGCCTCCTCTGAGTAGCTGGGATTATAGCGCCTACCACCGTGCCCGGCTAATATTTTGTAGTTTTAGTAGAGATGGAGTTTCACCATGTTGGCCAGGCTTGTCTCAAACTTCTGACCTCAGGTGATCCACCTGCCTTGGCCCCCCAAAGTGCTGGAATTACAGGGGTGAGTCTCCTTGCCCAGCCTGTTTGATGATTTTTCTATTGGCTTTTCTCTATTTTTCAACTGAACTACTTTGCTTGGCCCTAATCATTCTCAAATTAACTGTTATAGTTTTCTTGAGCCTCCATGCCTCCAGTTTCTTTTTATTCTTCTCTACTGTATTCTGCTGTTACATTAACCTTCCTAAACTCATGCTTCTATCTTGCCACCCCCTGCTCACTCATAAGTAGTACTCCATCTCTACTTAAGAGTTCACATCCAACATTTCCATAACTAAGGCCATCCATCAGGTGGTTCCATGTAAGTTAACACTCTTTCTCTAACATTTTCCAAAGTCTCTGCTCTAATCAAGACAGGCTACTTTTCATCTGCTAACATGTCCTGTTCATTTTTGTAAGTAAGCTTGGCCTGTGCTGTTTTGTAAGGTGTCCAGCCCTGTCATCTCTGCTAGTCTCAATCCTGTACTCTCATTAAGCTTTCCTTCTTCTATCAACCAAATGGCCTAAAATAAACTTTCTCTTACTTTGAATTCCTTCAAAATTGCACACAGCCTCTAGCTACACAAGAAAGTTCTCTGATGTTTTCCCTATTTGCCTCATGTCCAGAGTGGAGATCACAAACAAGGGTCATTTGGCACACACAAGGGCATGGACCATATCTTCTACTGTTTTCCCTGTCTCTCTCAGGAAATGGTAGATGCAGAATAGATGCCAGTTAAGTGAACTGAGAAGAGAGATGATTTCATTTCTGTCTATGACATGGCAGTCTCCTTATTCCTCTATCCCTCTTGGTTATCACTCTGATGGAAAATCTCCTATCAAGGTACTCCTTTGTTGGGCAGAGAATTATCTGTCAGAACTTTTTTCCTGTGTGTTGCTTTACAGAGAGGTCTCAATTACATCTGGCTTGCTGGTCAAAAGGGGATGAGAAGAGTCAAAGAACAACTGCAGCCATTCTCTGAAATCTTGGAGCTGCTTATCCTCCTAAGAGGCATTCACCAAGACAGAAACTTTTCTCATGACTCTATACCTCAGCCACTTCCCGTTGTGCCACTTTCTTTGCAGTTTCTCTCTCGGTTTGAAACTGCTTTCTTAGAGTTTCTATGTGTTCAGCATGCAATTCTGCTTCCACTTTGGACTCTTCAGTCATCCGTTCTCTGTTTTGAAGAAAAGAGGTGAGAAGTCACCTTTAGAAATCACTTTAAGAGGTAAGAAAGTTTTGGAGGGGAGTGTCCAACTCTAAAAGGTGTGTGATTTATAAACAAGCAGCCTATCAGTGGCCTGGTGAACCTCACTAATTTGGAGCTCATTAACAGAAGAAAAAAGAAGTGAATTTACCTGTAATATTAAAAAACATTAATTCTATGTAAAGAGATCCAATCAAATGAGTAAAAAACTCAACGTCAAAGAAAAATATTAGAGGAAGCAGAAATACTTTATTTGTTTTTGTCTTTTCTCAAACAAAACCATTATTTGCACAGCATTGTATTTTGATTTTCTTAATAACTTTCTAAATTGCCTTTAGATTTATTCTGTTTATTATAGTAAAGCGATTAAGACTATGGGTTTTGGAGTCAGCCTGCTGCTGCCGCCTGTATTGTAATCTCAGCTCTAGTAAGATGGTATCTTTTGGCTGGCAGCTATTTACCATTTAAATATTAACTTCTAATAATATTGTTCCTTTTCTTTAAACTGAGAGCTTTAAATTAGATCAGCATTCCTAACTTGAACTCCTTGTTCAAGACCCATGGTTAATCTTCTGATAATGTGGGAATTCCCTGAAATAATATGCAAAATCTGTATGCGTGTGTGAGGGGGTATAGCTGAGTCCATAGCTTCTGACTTTTAAAAGGATAAATGACTCCAAAAAGGACTTAATGGACTTAAACAATTACTAGCCTTCTTCCAGCTTTAACATTCCCTGAACTAGCTGATAATGAATTACTCTATGATTACTCTTGAGTTACTGGTTATTTCTCAAAGGGTAAGAGGAGCCTGCCCTGACATGAAATCGACTTCATTTTCCCTCTCTCTCCTGGTCATCTCTTGCTCTTATTTGGATAATATATCCATGTTCTCCATGTGTCTCTAAAAGCACATCTACTAAAGGATTCAGTCTGTCCACTTGGCAGCATTCATTGGGCTTGGTCTTACAGACTTGCAGGTAGTAACTGCAACTGTCCCCTCCAGTCCCCCAGGCAGGAATGTATCAATAAACTTTGGCACATCACTTCTAAAAAGTTGCTGAAGCCTGTCCTCAAGGCACAGCATAAAGGGATGGAAGACCCTGAAGTCACTAGGGATAATGATGGTTCTTTCTTACATTCCCACATTCCTCCCCATGCCCACGTCAATCTGGAAAATGAGCAAAAAATTCATGGAGCTATAGAAAGAGAACAAAACCATCATTTGTACAGTACTGCATTTTGATTTTCATATAACTTTCTAAATTGCCTTTAAATTTATTGTGCTTATTATATCAAAATGATTAAGACTCTACGTTTTGGAGTCAGCCTGCTGCTGCCTGGATCCTAATCCCAGCTCTCATAAGATAACGTCTGTCCTTGAGTATGGTACACCTACTTCCCCTGCTTGTTTCCTTATCTTCAAAATGGAAATAATAACACTAACCACCATCATAGAGTAATAGTTTGTACCAAAGGAAATAATGCATGTGTAGTCCTTAGCATATTACCTGACATATCATGATCATGTAACAAATATTAACTATTGTCATCATCATCATCATCTAGCTCTAAAAATTCAAATTCTAAATTTTAGATTTTTAAATTTTTTATTAACTTTAATTTTTAATTTAAAAATGTCTCTCAAGTCTGTACTTCTGCCCTAAGCCCCTACATAGCACTTCAACTCTTACTTTCTTCTTCTTTTTACTGTGGTAAGAACATTTAACCTGAGATCTACCCTCTTAATAAATTTTAAGCAAACAATATAGTGTTGTTCACTATAGCCTAGCCCTGTGTTACACAGCAGATCTCTAGAATGTATTCATCTTGCTTTTTTTTCTTCTAAGGAAAATCGCAAACCATCTACCAATCAGCCTCCTCAGCAGTCTTCTGAAGACTCACCCAGCTTCTGCTTCCCTCTAAACCCAAAGGAAGAAATATCCAACCTCATCTCTAAAGATAACCCTTCTGCTTATCCTCTCTCTTGTTCTCCAGTTCAGTCGAGTTCTTTCCCATACTTTTTAATCATGGTCCAGTTCCTCTCATTCTAAAAACAGGACAGCAGCAGAATAACTTTTCTTTATGTTATGCTCTTGAGCTGCTATACAATCTTCTTTACCTTCACCATTGTCCTCCTTGCCTGCCTTTCCTCATCTATTACTTACTCTTTGTTATCTCTGATATCTATAGAAAATGGCCATTTGGAGGATGAGCGGTAGATATCTGTTGCAAAACCCAGTGGCTTCCTCTCTGGTCTCTGACTCTGCAGCATATGACTCACTTTTTGTTTGCCTTTGGTGATATTACATTCTCCCAATTCTTTCCTTACCTCCACTAAATGCTCCTTTTCTGGATCCTTCTGTGGCCTCTGTTCCCCTTCTACCTGAAATGCAGCACATCTCCAAGTTCTGACCTCGGTTCTCTCTCTATACTTTGCCCGTGGCAGTCTAACCCATTCCAAGACTTTATCTTTTATCTTTTTTTTTTTTTTGAGATGGAGTCTTGCTCTGGTGCCAGGTTGGGGGTTTCACCATGTTGGCCAGGATGGTCTCGATCTCCTGGCCTTGTGATCTGCCCACCTCAGCCTCCCAAAGTGCTGAGATCACAGGCGTGACCCATCACGCCTGGCCTTTAGCTTTTATCTTTATAGAGATGAATTCCAACTAGCAGCCTCTTAGAACTAGGCCTACATTTCTAAATCTGTTAAATAACCACCTGAAACTCAACAAGTTCTCCAAAACCTGCTCTGTCTTCCTAAGCTTGTGCACTGATAAGCACAGTTCTGCATATGATTTTAGGAGGTTCACAGATCTCAAGCAGCATGATTTACCTATGATGAAAATACAAACTATTATCATAAGCAGTGACATAAAGGTAAATTCTGAAGCAAATGCTGCAAGGAGACCTCTAACTCTCACCTCATGCTTTTACTGTGAATTCCTAACCATGGTTTTTTCTTTTTTCTTTTTGGTTTTGTTTGTTATAAGCGGTAGTAGTAGGAACTACATTTTATAGTTACCTAAGTAATTTTCAGGCTTTTGAAACAGTTACTAACCATCTAAATCATAATTACCTAAACTGACACTGAAGAGTTTTAAATGATGCTGCCAACCATTACATAAACACAGTAAGGCAAAATCTTAAGGCAGTAACATTTCAGCTGACTATAAAATTTGCAGAGATCATATATCTGGAAAATACTGTCTTTGTTTCAGCTTATACCTCTTTCCTCTATCAGTATGCTCACTAAATGAAAAGAATAAATATCTAGGCCAGGAACAGCAGCTCATGCCTATAATCCCAGCATTTTGGGAGGCCGAGGCAGGTGGATTTTGAGCCCAAGGGTTTGAGACAGCCTGGGCAACATGGAGAAACCCTATCTCTAAAAAAAATACAAAAAAATTAACCAGGTGTGGTGGTACATGCCTATAGCTCCAGCTACTGAGGAGGCTCAGGTGGGAGAACTACTTGAGCCATGATCACACCACTGCACTCCAGCCTGGGCAACAGAGTGAGACCCAGTCTCAAGTAAATAAATAAATAAAAATACATAAAGGAATAAAGATCTATGTGCCCACTGTATTTCCATTAAGTATAAATTTTCACAGAATGCTATTAATATATAAATAATATCTACCTATGTATAATTTAAGGTAAAACTTTAGTCATTTGATCTGAACTGGATAGGTCTCATCTAACTAATCTCCAGTCAAAACTGAAAACATTTAATGGCTTAACATCTGCTTAGATTGAGTCATTCCCCCCAGGCTGATGTTTTTTCTTGTCTAAATCGCGCTTTTAAAGAACATATAAGCTGTTAATAGAAAAGCCTTGGCAGAAACATGTGAATGTCTCTTCTAATCAATATTCTTTAAGTTTTGGTTTAACCTTCATGTAAAACAGCAGCTTGATAGTGGATGAAGGAAAAGCTGAGAAGGAAGTCAAATGAGCATGCTCTAGCCAGCTATTATCTGCTGGTGCTCAGCTATGCCGGATCCTTAACATGGCTCTGCTGGGAGTACTAGTTCAAAGTAGGAGAAAAGGGTTTAACTGATTTATGTGAATGAACTATTTATGTGAATGTGACTTACTCCTCCAGAGGCACTTCCCTAATTTTACTGTGACTATACTGCTCTTACTTGAAGGTTTCCAAATTCTGTCGCTCAAGTTCTTTGCTTTCTAATTGCTCTTGCATATGATCTAGCTTTGTTTGCAGATGATTATTTGTCTGGAGAGCTTGTTCCAGACTCATAGCCAGTTTCCTGTTGTCTTCTCTAGCTACATCTAGAGCTTTTTGTAGAGATTCAATCTGAAAGAGAAGAATGTTTTCAATTCCACTGTAACAAAGAGATGCAAGAAGTTCATAACACTGTGTAATCACTCCTCACATTCTAACATCAAATGCTACTGAAACAATTAGATGGAACCAGAAGCAAAGATTCCAGGTGCCTGGAATATATATATAAGAACTTATTACAGACATTCCTTAGGAAACCCTTAGAAGCCAACGGGAAAGGTATGCTCCATTAGTCAACAGAGAGCTTTGGTAAACAGACCCACCTTAATTTATCCTAATTTTTAAAATTTTAAACTAAATATCCCTTCCTGATCCTATGACCTTCTGGTCTCACTCCCTAGAGGAAAAAAAAAGACCTGTCAACTGTTCCTTATAGATTCCTACAGAAAAAAACCTTATTTATTAAATATCCATGTGTATTTTATATGTGCATATAGATATATATACAGGTATGTACACATGCCCGTAAGCACATGTGTGTAGGTGACTCCTTATTAATAGTGGGATCACTCTAGCTGCTTGTGACAGATTATAAGTTATTTTCTAAGCCTATGAACTTCTGAAGTCATCTGTGCATTAATAAATGAATAAAAATGCAGATCATATAAGACAAACAGATTAGTCATTATTGTGGTACTAGTTTGCCAACAAGTGACTCATTGTAAGACAGGTCAATTTCCCATCGGTGGGTATGTCACTGTCCAAAACTCAGACTTGACTGAAAAAAAACATTTTCTCAAGAATAGTAATATCCCAATAAAACCAAAAGTATCAATGTTATCATTTTTTAAAGCCTGGCCCTGACCTCACTGTTGTGCTGGTCGTCCATGACGAGCATCCTGGCTTGCCACTGGTCCACTTCAGCTTCCAGCTTCTGCACCCTCTGATGATTGAGATCCCTAAAAACAGAAAACACAGAAAGAGTGACGATAGAAAAGAATCATGTAGGAATGATACCACTTGGGAGTTCTTCTAAGAAGCTGAAACAGATGCTCAAAATATCTGAGAGTTCATAGATGACAATTAGTACCCTTAGCTTCAGGTTAAGAAACTAAGGCTCGGCTGGTCCGAGTGCAGTGGTGTTTACAACTAATTGATCACAACCAGTGACATATTTCTTTGTTCCTTCTCCACTCCCACTTCTTCACTTGACTAGCCTTAAAAAAAAAAAAAAAAAGAAAGAAAGAAACTAAGGCTTCTAGGAATTAAATAACTTGTCTCATTTATAATTCAATTTGTCTTCATACATCAGGCTATCAATACATGTTTCTGACTTACTTATGAGCTGGTAATTTTATGTTATATATTTATTTTACTAGTGATATATGTCACTATAGTAAATAATTTACTATTTTACTAGTAATACATATCACTAGCAAAAAATATATCACCTTTACAAAAATTGGCTTGCTGTTGAGATTTCCACATCTATATATAACAGCCACTTATAAATTTATTGTGAATAGTAAATATTTTTAATACTATTCCCTTGACTTTTTAAAAATTCGAAGGTAATATACTTTCATACTATGTAAAAAACATAAACACAATAAAAAAATAAAACTCACTTGTTCTCTCATAACACAGAGGCAATATGCCCTATTAATCCCAGACCATTTATTCTTTAACCTAAAAAGAAATTTAATTTTTGAAACATTCTATGAAGAAATGTACTTATAAAACATGGTTAGAAGTGGTTCACAGAATGATTCACCTAAAATAACTATTAATCTTGAAACAGGATAGTAATAAATGGATAATTCAAACTAAAGTGTGTACCTAGTTTCAATTATCTTGACAATTACTACTCTGTAGAAGCAAGGACAGAATTAGGTTTACATGGTGCAGAAAGCAAGGGTAAAACAACAGTACAGCTAATGAATTTCTAGGCTATATAGTCTAGAAATTCCTTCACATTACTACATTATAGGGGCATTCTGAATTTTTGGAAATAATATTTCTAATTCTAGATTTTCTCTAATTTGGTAGTTCTCTAAACATACCATTTTACTAGATTTTTGCAAATGAAGCTACATAAAGTGTTTTCATTTATTAACTTGACACTGCTTCTTAATACAATGCAGCAATACCAATGATAGGGAAAAAAAAAAACCACAGGTACCTTTCTTTCTTGAGGCCTGCAATCTCTGAATCCCTCCGCCCAAGCTCTATTTGTACTTTCTCCAGAGCACCTTGCATCTTACTGTGAGAAGCCAGGACATTCTCCAACATGATTGTGACTTTGCAGTTGTCTTCTTTAGCCTCCGCCAATTGTCGCTGAAAGTTTCCCACCTAACAGAAAATGAAACAACACAAAGACATTTGATCCTTTCTGGTTACTCTTTTGCTTGTGGATCCTATTACTCCTGCTTTCCCATTACTATGGAAAGCAGGCAAGCAGACACAGTAGGATGTTAAGGGGAAAAATTAAAGTATATTTTATTTTTAGGTGGTTTCTTAAGTTACTGTTGAGAAAAAGAAAAGCTGACCCCAGATTCTATGGTGAACTCTGCAGCTTCCCAACTATGGTCATGTTACAGCAAACACATTAACCAGAGAGGCCTGACTCAGCACAACCTCCGTCCAGAGGTGATGCCAGGCTGGCCTCTTAGAAGTCTTCTGATGGGGTCAGATGGAAATAATACATCTGAAATGCATCAGAATTATCTGAGAAAAAAAGACTATAAGAGAAAGTGGAAGCTGCTGAACAATGAGGTAACTCAGAGCCCTCCTTAGAGAGGCAAAATCTAGCACTTGCTGACAAAGAGAAGTTTGGGATGTGAACTCTATTCCCACTAAACACACACACTGTTAAAGAGAAAGCATCACAGAAATCTTATATCACATTAATACAACAAAACTATAAAGGTTACTATTACCAAGATCAGTCATGTTTCAACAGAAAAAATTAGAACTTTCTCTTTTGGCATTTAAGACAGAAAGTTTAAAAAAAAATTGGGAGTTATATATATGATGTAATTTTAAGGGAAAAATTTTAAACTATTCTAAAATTATCTCTTCTCTAAAAAAAGAAATCCTCCCCTGACCAATCCTCACTCTTTCTTACTAATGGAAGCAAGAAAGCAAAACATATGGCTCATGAAAAATTTCAAAAGCGCTTCTTCTCAGTGACAGACAGTCAGAAGAGACTGATTCCTTGCCTTCTTGTTTTCCCTGTCCTCCATAGCCTCCAGGTCCTCTTTCAACTTCTGACTCTCTTTCAGGGCTGCATTACGACACTTCACTGTTCGGGACAGCTCCTCTTTACTTCTTTCAAGAATAGATTTCACCTAAGCAGAAAAAAAAAGAAACAATAAATAACAGTACAAAACATGACACATCAGTGATTAGAATAAGACATAGCAATTTAGAATCCAAATTTAAAATGTACAGTAGAATCTTATATCCTTGAAACAGTTTTAGTAGATCCATACCATCAGCTCAGATAATCATACTATTTTAAATATTACTTTTTAAACTTTTATTTCAAAACAATTTTAGGTTCACAGGATGTTGCAAATATAGTGCAGAGTCTGATGTACCCTTCATCCTGCTTCTTCGCTTTTTTTTTTTTTTTTTTTTTCAAAGATGGAGTTTTTCTCTGTCACCAGCTGGAGCCTAATGGCATGCATGATCTGGGCTCACTGCAACCTCTGCCCTCCTGCCTCAGCCTCCCAAGTAGCTGGGATTACAGGCACGCACCATCACATCCAGCTAATTTTTGTAATTTTAGTAGAGATGGGTTTCACCATGTTGGTCAGGCTGATCTTGAATTCCTGACCTCAGGTGAGCCGCCCAACTTGGCATACCAAAGTGCTGGGATTATAGGCGTGAGCCACTGCATGCAGCCCCTTTATCCTACTTCTAATGGTGACATCTTATATTGCTGTAGTTCAACAACAAAACCAGGAAATTGACATACATAAATTGTTAACTTGATTAACTAGATTACATAATTTATTCCATTTTGCCATTTTTTTCAACTTTCATTCATGTGTATTCGTGTGTGCATGTGCATGCACACAGTTCTATGCAATTTGATCCTATTTACATATTCACGTGACCACTACCACCACAGTCAAGACACAGAACTGTTCCATCACCAGAGAATTCCCTTGTGCTATCTCTGTATTCACACTTCCCTCCAAAAACCCATCCTGTCCTCTGGCAACCACTAATTTGTACTCTTTTCTTTCCCACACTACAGTGATGTACAGTTCTCTATTTCTATAGTTCTGTCCTTTCAAGAATGTTACTTTAGGCCGGGCACCGTGGCTCATGCCTGTAAATCCCAGCACTCTGAGAGGCAGAGGTGGGTGGAACATGAGGTCAGGAAATAAGAGACCAACCTGGCCAACATGGTGAAACCCCGTCTCTACTAAAAATACAAAAAAAAAAAAAATTTAGCCAAGTATGGTGGTGGGCACCTGTAATCCCAGCCACTAGGGAGGCTGAGGCACAAGAATCTTTGAACCCAGGAGGGAGAGGTTGCAGTGAGCCAAGATTGCACCACTGTACTCCAGCCTGGCGAGAGAGTGAGACTATGTCTTAAAAACACAAGAATGTTAAACATTTAATACATTTTTGAATAGGTAACATACGGATTTTTTAACAGCTTTACTGAGGTATAAGTGACATATAATAAGCTACATATACTTAAAGTATAAATTTTGATAAGTTTTGACATAAGACTTTGAAACCATAATTAAGATACTGAACATTTCCATTATCTCCAAAAGTTTCCTTATGCTCCTTTATAATCTCCCCCTTCTGTTTCTCTTCCCACACTCCTACTGATTCTCACAAGTAATCACTGATCTGTTATTTGTCACAATAGATTAGCTTGCATTTTCTAGAATTTTATATGGAATTGTATGCACTCTTGTTTGAATAACTTCTTTCACTCAGTGTAATTATTTTGAGAGTCATTCAATCTGTCTATATTTCAATAGTTCTGTTTTTTAGTATTCTATTGTAGGGACATCACAATTTTGTTATCCATTCATTTGGTGGACACAAGTTTTTTTCAGTTTTAAGTCATTACAAATAGAACTGCTGTGAACACTTGTGTACAAGTCTTTGTGGAGACATACTTTTATTTGTCTTTGATAAATACTTAGTCGTGCACCGACTGCATCATATGGTGGTAGTATGTTTCACTTTTAAAGAAATTCCCAAAATAAATTCTAAAATGGTTGTACTAATAATAGGTGTGTGGTAGTATCCCACTGTGATTTTATTTGCATTTCCCCAATGACTGACGCTTAACCTCTTTTCAAGCACTTACTTACCAGCCACATATCTTTGCCGAAGAAAATATGTTTGAATTTTTGCCTATTCTTTTTCTTAGGTTTTCTTCTTAGTATTTAAATTTTAAAAATATATTTCAATACTTTCTGGAAACAAGGCCTAAATCAGATATGTGATTTGCAAATAATTCCTTCCAATCTGTAGCTTGTCTCTCCATTCCCTTTATGTTTCTGAAGAGCATAAGGTGTCAAACTTGATGAAGTCCAATTTATCATTTTTGTCCCTTTATGGATCATGTTTTTGATATCAAATCTAAGAAATTTTTATGTAATCTAAGATCACAAAGATTTTTTCCTATGTTTTCTTCTATAAGTTTTACAGTTTTGGGGTTTACATTTAGATCCATGATCCATTTTAATTTTTATATATTTTGTGAGGTATGGACCAATGATACTTTGTTTTTGCATATGGATATCCAATTACCCAGCACCATTTGTTGAAAACACTATCCCTTCTCTGCTCTCAGTTTTGTTGAAATGAAAACATTCATGAAACTATTTTAGATAGGTAGCACATTCACAATATTCTTAAAGTACAAAAATATTAAGTGAAAAACATCCCAGCTGCCCAGTTTCCTTCCTCAAAAATAATGTTGCCAGTTTATTATGGGTCATTTTAGAGACAGTCTATGCTTATACATGTGAATACATACATATATATATATTCTTTATCTCCCCATCCCTTTTATATCCAAATAGTAAAAATTACATACACTCTTCTGAACTTTTATTGTTTAAACTTAATAACATACACATCTTGAAGCAGTATTACAAACTATGGATACACTATTATTTAGCCAGTCTCTTATTGATGAGATTTTGGTTGCTTTCTCTGCAGCTATGAACCAACAATACTTCAGTAAGTAACCTTGTATACATGTCATGTGTACAAGCAAGTACATCAGTAGGAAAAAGTCCTAGAAGGACAATTGTAGGGTCAAAGTTGTGATAAATATTGCTAAATTGCCCTCCATAGGAAGTTGTATTGTTTTATAATCCCAATACAACAAAGAATGTTTTTTCCCCACATCTACCTCAACATTATTGAAGTCCTTAAACTTGAACATGTAACATGTAAAATACTTACTTTTTTTACAGAAAAGGATCCCAGAAGACTGCAAAGGATGGCAACTTACAGGTCCTGATAATCTACTGAATTTTGTTCTAGATAAGTACACAATATCATTTAAAAAATTCTAACAGTTTTTTAAGTGTGTATATGTGTGTGTGTGTGTGTGTGTGTGTGTGTGTGTATCAGTATGTATACACACATATACACACACGCTTATAAAAGCAAAAGTGCCACTAGATGTTTACAGAAGGAGTCTAAATAGTAGTAGTGAGGCAGGAGAATAGGGTCCTGAGGCAGAGAATTTAAGGCCAATTTGTGCTGACTTCCTAAAAGAGAAAACACCAAGGTCTGGGGGCAGGGAATCTGAGGCCATCTTGTGCTGACTTCCCGAAACTGGATCAAAAGGAAAACACCTGGGTTTGGGGACAGGGACTCTAAGTCTCCCTAATACCAACTTCCAAAAGCTAAACCAAAAGGAAAAATCCCATCTCCCCAGCAAGTAGCAAAGGATCAAGGCTAATCTCTCTACAATCCTCCCCCTTCTACCACGTCTCAGATGGAAAGGGAGAGTGCCTTGGATAGGCCTTGGGCCAGGAATGGCTATTCCTTCATCAGCATAGGAGGTCAATTCACCTCAGCCTTTAGCCACAGGCCAAATCCTTCATCCAGATAAGAGGTAGCCAATAGGGACCTCAAAAAGAGTACTTAAAACCCAGAAAACTTTGTAAACAGGCCCTTGAGCCACTTGCAGGCCCACTCCCACTGCCGAGTGCTTTCTCTTTTATTAATAAATCTCTGCTTTGGCTGCTTCCCTCCTGTTTCATTCTTTGCTACTTTGTGCGCTTTGTTCAATTCTTTGTTCAAAACACCAAGGACTGGACAACTCACACGCACAGCCCTCCTTCCAGGAACAGTAGCCCTCTCTAGAAGGTAAGCTACAGTATTTTCTATTTCTAGATATCAGGTAAAGATGAATGCTCTAACAAATTTTCTCAAGAAAATATTTTCCAAAGTTAAATTTCTTAGGGTTTCTTGAATTAAGTTATTTCTACTTGAAAATGAGGCTTTATCCAAGCATTTTAGGTCAAATGTTAAGATTAGGTAGAAAGTTTCCATTTAAAAAAAAAAATCAAAATTATATAAAATGAACTCAGTAGTTACTGTTACGCTAAATTTTCTATATCTGAAACCAATTATATGATGGCTAGGACAGTGGATTCAATCTATGTTAGTTTTTTTCTGTTTGTTAAAAACCTTATTCCCTTGTTACTCATTTCTTCAAGCATTATCTTTCTGGACTGTTAATACTTCATTCTTGTATAAATTTAAATTTTTCTTAAGACTTAATTTGTGGTCTTCACTTACCGAGTCCCGTTTAAAAAAATGTGGTGATTCATCATTTACTAAAGGTCTTGAGGCAAGAATCTCTATTTTGCCTTCCAGTCTTCCCTCCATGGTTTTAATAGCATTCAAAAGAGTCTTTAGAGAGATCTTAGAGTCTCCAATATCCTGAGATGTTTTCATAGAAGGCAGGTTAGGTGCAAAGCTCACATGGCGTGTAGAGTTTGGAACAACACTAGGCAAACCAACTGATGACGTTCTATCCTTTATACTGTTTACATGGGACCTAGAGATTTCAGGGGATTTTGAAGATGCAGGCCTCTCTGGAGATTTCCTTTTTCTTAGAGGCATCGTCAATTATTAATAAAAACAATAAAATCAGCTAAAACCTAGAGTTACCTTTCAAGTAATAGCCACTTTACTAGGCGAACACCACAAATAGTGTTCTAGAAGGAGCCGAAATAAAAAATATATTTGAAAATGTGTTTCTTTGCTTTCAGAATGAAGAGATCACACTTTATGACCCAGTGAAGAAACAGACCTTACGCCAACTTCCCTGTCAAAGAGCCTGTCAGAGCGTGTATCTAATGAGGCCCCCCTCTAACAACTCTGTGACCTCAATGCTCATCAGCAGAGTCAAGGAGTTAGAATCCTATGAGTATTCCATTTGAAAACATATTTTAGTTCCTTGGTTACCAGGGAAGATACACAAATATCATAGACACAGAAGTTACATATGCTTTTATTAAGAGTTAACGATTTTAAAAATAACCTAATGATATGCGTGCTAAATGTGTAAATAATTGCAATTAATCATTTTCTTCTGGTAACACCTTCCTGGGGTATGTTCTTCGCTAAATGTTTTCAATATATTGCTTAACTTTTTCTATTCATTTGTTAAAATATTATGTGACCTATGAAAGGTTTTTAGCCTCAAGAGCCACCATGCTGACAAGTAAGCACCTTCACTACCAATACCTCTTTCAGGCGAGCATCTGCCTGTTGCAGGTGTACCTTCTTGGCACTGAGTTCTGAGTTTGCCTTTAATTAAAAAAAAAAACAAAGACACTTGTTCCTCACAACTGCCAAAATTTGTAAGGCTCAAGTTCAAAAAGCACTGCCTTTATGAAAGCATTTCTCACTACTTCTACTCATATTAATGCTCCCAATCAATGTTCAGTATTACAATCTATTTTTCTGAAAAGCATAATTTTCTATTCTCTAATAAAGTCTATGGAGTACATTTCCTAACTATAATAAGCAAGTTGAATGTCTCAATGCTGTGTCAGGTATCTTTACAAATTTCTGAGGCTTAGCAAAACCTTGTATCTACTAGGTGCTTTTAAAAAAGTTTGTTAAATTGAGTCAAGGGGCAGGCTATTTATCTTTCTAGGATTGCATGATAAAGTAGGGAGAAAGATGTCAATTTCTTAAAAACTAAACATAGATGAGAATGATGGTTTCCAGCTTCATCCATGTCCCTGCAAAGGACATGAACTCATCCTTTTTATGGCTGCATAGTAGTCCATGGTGTATATGTGCCACATTTTCTTTATCCAGTCTATGATTGATGGGTATTTGGGTTGGTTCCAAGTCATTGCTATTGTGAAGAGTACTGCAATAAACATTCATGAGCATGTGTAATAGAACAGAAAACCAAACACCGCGGGTGTTGAACAATGAGAACACATGGACACAAGGAGGGGAACATCACACACCACAGCCTGTTGGGGGATGGACAGCTAGGGAAGGGATAGCGGGGAATGGGAGGATTGGGGAGGGATAGAATTAGGAGAAATATCTAACATAGATGGCGGGGTGATGGATGCAGCAAACCACCATGGCACGTCTATACCTATGTAATAAACCTGCACATATACCCCAGAACCTAAATTATAATAAATTTAAAAAAAATCAATGAACTACATACATATATATATTTGCCAACACGTAATAAAATTTTTAAATAGAAGTAAAAATAAATAAAGAGCACTTTTCTTTGCACAACGGAAAGATACTTGGAAAAATGATAGTGTTTCTTGATCACTTCAGCCAGAGAACAAAAGCAAAAACAGAAACAAAAAAATAGACCAAAAAAAAACTAAATATAGCAGCAATTCACTTTTGTAGATATTAATCACACCTGAACATATTTGGCCTGTAGCACCTTATTCAACTTTCGTAGTTGGTCATTCTGTAAGCTGGTGTCAGTAAAAGATTGTACTTGTTCTTCTAGCTGTTTAACTTTTATCTAGAGGAAAAACAAAAATAGAGAAAAATAATTTTAAAAATAAAGACATTTAAAAATATATATTTACACATATTTCTATACTCCAGGAGGGGGAAAAAGGTCATGAGTTGAAAAAAAAAAAACAAAAAAAAAAAACCAGAATCCTTAAAACTTGCAAAAAACAATCCTAAGTTTAATCATGCAAAAAATGATTTAGACACTGTAGCCATTTAATTGCACTGAGGTAATTCATTTGGTTTCTAGTGCTTACAGACCTCCAAATGGACATGACACATGAATATAACTGAGATTTTGTGGCTAACATAATTCAGAAATTTGTGGCTAATATATTTGAATCGTGGTACCTGGCATTCAAAATCCTTTTGAGTATGTATAATTAGAACTGTCAATGCAAGCAGCAGACATATCAGACCAGAAGAATGGAGGGGGGAGCAGGGGGAACAGGCAGAGAGTCTTGTATTTCACTGACGCAGAATTACAAAAGTTGAATAAATGGAATTCTTATATGTTGAATTATATTTTAAAACTAATTCACAAAGATGACTACTCACATGTCTCTCTTTAAAGAAAATTATCATTTTGGAGGATAAAATCATTTAATATATACTCATAAATCTCCAAATTATGTGTTTTTCCATATTTGCTTCCTTTTATCCCCAACCCCCTCACATACAACAATTAGCATTACTGAACCTACCCCTAAATCAGGAAAATTTTCATTCAAATTTTTTTTATTTAATTCCATCTCTCAGTATCTTGTTTCCTATCTGTAGAGGTAAAACATCTATTTCACTGCAGCTACTGGACATTTTCAGCAACTGTTAAAATTTGAATGTGTTAGAAGTCAGGATGGTTAATAGGCCCTGTGGGTGACAGTTACTGGAAGAAGGTGCTGGGTGTTGGGGATGTTCTGCTTCTTGATCTGAGTGCTGATCACATAGCTACATTTACTTTATAAAAATTCATGAGGCTGTGCCCTGTGTACTTTTCAGATATATGTTATAGTTCAACAAGAAATTAACTGAAAAACCAAAGTATACCAAGCCCCTACCTAACTTCTAAATTAAGGTCACAAATGCAATTGCTTACTGGGGCCAGGCAGCTAACACAATGTTGAAATCCTATTGGTTAGGTGATGGGGCCAATGGTAGATTAGAGTGAGGCCAAGTAACTCAAACTGACATATGTTTAAAAACAACTTAAAAAGTGTTGGAAATCTTTCAGACATATATACCATATATCCCATTTATCCACCACTGAACTTAATAAAACATTACCGGTACAATTGAAAGCGTCTGTGTAGCCTACCCCAACCAAACCTCCTCTTTCTATCCTAGAGTTAACTATTATGCTGAATTTATCATCCCTACTCTTTAAAAAGTAACTTTATATGTATCCCTAAACAGTATATAGTATTGTTTTATGAGATTCATCCATGTTAACACATGTAACTCTAATGTACCTATTTAATATACCCTCTTAAATATACTGATTTTAAAACTAGCCTAACTACTTTTAGGGGAAATGTGAAAAAATTTAGTGAAGTTCAGGATATGCACATCCTAAAACCCAATAATTCTACTCCTCAGAATTATATTTAACTGAGAGCATCTTTTGTATGTGAGTATAAGGAGACAGGTACAAAATTCATCAGATCATTATTGTTATTGTTTGCAATCAATTAGAAACTAGCTGATTATCCATCAACAGAAGAGTAAATACATTGTGGCATATTTACATAATTGAATACTGTGCAGCACTGAAAAGGAAGTTCAAACCATGTTTGAACATGAGGCAGCAGTTTCCAATACAGTCTAAGTTAACACACGAAGTCCAGTATTTACATCACTCATTAACAAGTTGATTCTGAAAATGCAGTCTTTTACCAAATACGATTCCTATGTATATTTTTAATCCATTCTAATCCAGTTGAGAGAGAACACACAGCAGACTACTGTTCTGACAATGTTTAGTATACAGCTCTTCCTTTAAACTGTCTTGTAAGTGCTCCAAGAGCATTTTTCCTAGAGCTCATGAAGTCACTGCTTTTGGAATGTGGCAGCCCAAGACCTGACATAAAAGCACCAATGAATCAACAGTTTACAATAGTTCAAAAAGTATTTCTTCAAAGACTATCAAAAATCTTAAACTCTTATTATATGAATATGAACAGCAAAAAGGCACATATTGTTCCTTATGATTACATACAATCTAGATAATTTCTAAGATTGCATAGTTGAGGTTTAAAAGGTCAGACAGATAACATCAGACCCATTCATAAATTATAAAATATATTCCATTCTCAGTCAAAATTTGGCTTTAAGTCTGTCGTGAGGGCCTGGGATTTGTCTTATATATTTAATAATACACTTCATTTTTCTTGGGAAAGCTAAAAAAAAAAAGGTTAAAGTCATGGGTCACAGCCTTTTATGAGATCATTCATTTCACAAAGGAGAAAGTTATTTTATGCTTGTAAAAATGTATACACCCAGCCTGTAATGTAGCCTATTTTTCCCAATGAGAAGTAGGTAAGAGAGGTGTGCTTATCCTCATTTTACAGATGATTAAGATGAAACTCAAGAACATTAAGACCTTTCCATGGTCACACAAGTGTAGATACTAAATGCATCGCTACCTCTGGAAAATATTAATAGATGAAGCTATTTGTCCACTATTTTTATTTTGACAACTATTTTATGGATGAATAATATTTTTGTGAACTCAGGCAGAAATCCTGTCTCCATGGATAAACAAGTCTATTCAACTGCCTCTGTTTCCAGGGTTATTTCTTTTTAGAAATGTGTTATAAAAATTCAGCAAAAAGAGCTATAGGCTTTCTACATTCTCAATGAATGACCATGCACAAAATTATTATAATAAAGCTTGAAACAATTACAGAATAGGTTTTGGCTTCATAATTTTAGGTTTCAGCAACTATAGGCTTGTAAATATAAGTCACCTGGAGATTAATGAGGCCACAAACTTAGGGATGTTCAGACACTATAGACTTAGTACATGACAGAGCTAGGTATTCTTAAAATCTAGCAATATTTGAAAATTGGTATTTTTAAAATTATACTTTAAGTTCTGGGGTATATGTGCAGAATGTGCAGGTTTGTTACATACCACGGCACAAGTATGCAAATGCCATGGTGGTTTGGTGCACCCATCAACCCATCATCTACATTAGGTATTTCTCCTAATGCCATCCCTCCCCTAGCCGTCCACCCCCAACAGGCACTGGTGTGTGATGTTCCCCTCCCTGTGTACGTGTGTTCTCATTGTTCAACTCCCACTATGAGTGAGAACATGTGGTGTTTGGTTTTCTGTTCCTGTGTTACTCTGAGAATGATGGTTTCCAGCTTCATCCATGTCCCTGTAAAGGACATAAACTCATCCTTTTTATGGCTACATAGTATTCCATGGTGTATATGTGCCACATTTTCTTTATCTAGTCTATCACTGATGGGCATTTGGGTTGGTTCCAAGTCTTTGCTATTGTGAATAGTGCTGCAATAAACATACATGTGCATGTGTCTTTATAGCAGAATGACTTACAATCCTTTGGGTATATACCAAGTAATGGGATTGCTGGGTCAAATGGTATTTCTGGTTCTAATCCTTGAGGAATCGCCACACTGTCTTCCACAATGGTTGAACTAATTTACCCTCCCACCAACAGTGTAAAAGGGTTCCTATTTCTCCACATCCTCCCCAGCATCTGTGTTTCCTGACTTTTTTTTTTTTAAAGGTAATTTAACAGAAATGTTTAGTTTAATGCCATAATTAAAAAAACAACCAACCAATCAACTTTCTCTTCTACCTATGGAAAAAACAGTAAAAATGAATCAAGAACTTCTCGCTTTTTTTTCATAAAACAGTTTAAAAAGAAGAAGGGGAAGACTAGGGAGCTGGTGCAACTGTTGCTAATGGAATGCTATAATGCACAAGGTCAAGGATTTATAAGTTCTAAAAGTCTCTACACGTATCAGTGATAACTCTATTATTAGAAATATAAATGCATAGAAATATATAGTATTAAAAACAGACCTTGCTAATATAAACATATATAAAATATGTCACTTCTCTTGTAATAATAGTATAAAGATGGATCTACAGTTTGCCCTTTGCCTGGTACTCTGAAACCACTCCCCCAATGGTCAATACTGACCTTGAATCAACAGCCGCTGAACCCAGGAGACCCCACAGATGTCTAGATTCAGCACCTAGAGGACCCCACCTACTCTCTATGCTGTGTGTTCCCATGACTCCAGAAATAATTGCAATGCGCATTACTAAGTCCACAGGCAAGTTTGAAATCTAACTAGAAAAAGTAGCAGCAAAGGAAAAATAAGCTGGAATTTGTTAGAAAAGCAATGAGAAGGTTTCTTAAAATGCTTCCAGTTCAAGTCAGAATTAAGGCGAACATTAGGTTCCACCATCTTTGCAGAGCTGTAGGTGTTTTGCTGTTGTGCTTCCAAAAAAGAAGAATCTATAATAACCATGTTCATTTGAGAAAAATACTGCGTTTGTCAACTTTTTCTAGCCACCCGCAAGTTACTTTAAACTTTGTATGTTGTTCAAGAACAGAGTATATCCTGGTTAGGATGTGTTTATAGCTGATACATCCCCAAAAAATTTTTCATGAAGGCGGCCATCTTCTAAACATATTCAATTGTGACAGCATTATACAGAGAGGCCCAGATGTCTCCCACAGACCTATGTCCTTTTAAGGACAACATAGTGAGTTCAAGAGCTTTATCGAGAAATCCTTTTTCTAAAGCATCATCTCCTTTGGCATTGCCAATATGGAATGGAATATTCATCTTGTTTCTATTTTGGGGTTCCACTGGACATACACAGAATCCGTGAGAATTATTAATAATCTCATATATCATTTAGGATTTGATGAAGCTAAGCTTCTCCATGGCCATGGCACCTCCATTGTTTTTAATCCACTCCAGGACCAAGCCCATGAAGTAAAATGCTGAAATATGGAGGCATGTTGTACAAGGAGCTGTTTCTAGCCTGCACTTTGTATTCCAGGACCAAGGGGCACTCTCAGAGGGCAAACCCCAGCAGGTCATCATGGACAATCACCACGGTGACCCCAGCAGAGCCAACATTCTTCTGGGCACTACAAAAAAATCACACCAAATTTGGAAACATCCACTGACTTAGATAGTAAGTTTGAGGACATGTCGCAAACCAGTACTGCTCGACATCAGGTATAAAGTCAAACTCCACACCATGCACTGTCTCATTTGCACAGTAATACACGTAGGAGGCATACGGGGTGAGGTTCTAGGTGCTTGGATCTGGAATTTTTGTTTAGAGTGAACAATATTTATAGTCCCAAACTTCTTGGCTTCTTCTGTGGCCTTAGCTGACCAAACTCCTGTCACCACACAGACCGCACACCTTCCTGCTTCCAAGCCAGTCAGGTTTAAGGGGACAGCACTGAACTGGCTGGACCCACCTCCTTGCACAAAAATCACCTTATAGTTGTCTGGAATGGCTAACAATTCCTGCAAAAGATTCTCTGTATTGTTAATAATCTTGGCAAAATCTGACGATCTGTGACTCATTTCAAGAACACTAATGCCAACTCTGTAGTCTAATATTCCTTTTGTATCTCTAACAACACTGAGTGTGGTAGTTTGGTGGGACCAGGTCTGAAGTTGACCACCTGTCTCAGGGTATTCATGGTGCAGCAGTGAGGGCGGTAGGTCAGTCAAGGAAGACTGAACACGTGAAACATTTCCTGGCTTTTTAATGATCACCATTCTAAGTGACGTGAGATGGTATCTCATTGTGGTTTTGATTTGCATTTCTCTAATGACCAGTGATGATGAGCTTTATTTCATATGTTTGTTGGCCATATAAATGTCATCTTGAGAAGTGTCTGTTCATACCCTTCACCAATTTTTCGATGGGGTTGTTTTTTTCCTGTAAATTTGTTTAAGTTCCATGTAGATTCTGGATATTAGCCCTTTGTCAGATGGATAGATTGCACAAATTTTCCCCTATTCTGCAGGTTGCCTGTTCACTCTGATGATATTTTATTTTGCTGTACAGAAGCTCCTTAGTTTAATTAGATCCCATTTGTCAACTTTGGCTTTTGTTGCCATTGCTTTTGGTATTTTAGTCATAAAGCCTTTGCCCATGCCTATGTCCTGAATGATACTGCCTAGGTTTTCTTCTAGGGTTTTTATGGTTTCAGGTCTTACATTTAAGTCTTTAAGCCATCATGAGTTAATTTTTGTATAAGGTATATGAAAGGGGTCCTGTTTCAGTTTTCTGTATACAGCTTGCCAGTTTTACCAACACCATTTATTAAATAGGGAATCCTTTCCTCATTGCTTGTTTCTGACAATTGGTATTCTTAAAATTCAGACAAGAAAAATCAGAAAATAAATCTCATACCTGGAGTTTTCCCTTTTCATAGGCCAGTTTATTTTTACTTTCAGTAATTTTTCCCAAGACATTTTCCACCTTCTGTTGGACAAGCTGATAAGGCAAACACAGGCATCAGAATCTCTAAGCATAGAAAGGAATAACCATTTTCATTTTTATACAAGTATTTATATCCTTACCATTTCTATCATCATAAGATCAAGATTCCTATTTATTTGCTACTGCTGCCTTTTAATCTTTCCCAACATAGTTGATCACATGGCTAATATGCAACATGTACAGACTGCTAATAAAAGCATGAAGCCTTAAGAGTACCAGGGTTTGTTGGTTTGTATATTAACTCTTTTTTTGTTATGTCAGTTATTCCTTTGTAATTATGATCCAACCCAGATGTGGTGTGGTTATATGAGTGACTGCAAGTAGTCGGTAGAGCATTACACAATTCTTGATGAAAATAGCAGCTGCAAATGACCACAACCACTGACAGCAGAAGGCACCTCACTTACCATGGTAAAAAGCTGTTCAGAAAAATCTCAAAAACAAAATAAATGTTTATTGGAGACTCGAACTCATTGATCAACTACTCAACACAGCATTATCTGGGGCAAACATTCTATATTTCACAAAATTACATATTTTCATTATTTAAACAGCCCTTAATAACAACAATTATTTTTTAATATGCTGTTGTTCTCAGACTATATCAGAAAAAATAAGTACAAAATATAGTTTTCTTTTGATTAAACTTTGGGCCATACTGGTACTTTCTTTATATGAGGGGCATCATTAACTGATTGAACATGGAGATTTTCACTCTCCACAATCAATGCCAGTATTATATCTTAATAACAGGAAAAATAGCCATAGGTCAAAATTATCATAAAGCAAATGTGGAGATAAAGGACACACAAGCAAATGTGACTAAGGACACAAACTCTTAATCACTCATAAGCTAACTAGCTGCACTGTGGATCATTTGCAGTAAATATTAAGTTCAAAGTCTTATTAATGTTGGCAAGTATCTTACATTGACATTATTCACTATTTCTGGTTTATATTTGCTTATTTGGTGAATAATAGAACAGAATGTCTTTTAGGCATTTTAAGCCAAAGAATTTTAGACTTTTGTTTTATGTTCAACTTTAGGTAAGCTGATAAAGATAAAACCCATGCATCAATTTACATAGGAGATATTCCTCATCATTTCCAACATGATTACAGCTATTCTTTAGTCACCACTTTGTAATATCCTTTATTTCAAGTATGTGAACCCAACACAACTGCTTCTAAATAAAAGAAAAAAATTCCAAATTAGATTACTATAATATGTAACTCAGATTTTCCTCTGTTCAAAATATTTTCTATGAGAAGGTACACTAAGCTGGGCATGGTGGCTCACACCTGTAATCCCAGCACTTCAGGTGGCTGAGGTGGGAGGATCACTTGAGGGCAGGAATTCAAGACCAGTATGGTCAACATAGCAAGACCCTGTCTCTAAAAAATTTTAAAAAATTAGCTGGGCATAGAGGTGCACACTTTTAGTCCTAGTTACTTGAGAGGCTGAAGTGGGAAAATTGCTTGAACTCAGCAAGTCGAGGCTAGAGTGAGCTGTGATGGTGCCATTACACTCCAGCCTGGAAGACCAAGCAAGACCGCCATCTCTAAAGAAGAAAAAAGAAAAAAAAAGAAGGCACAGTAGGCTGACGCACTGTTTTCTACTTAGCAGTTGCCTTGGCTAGAAGAATTTGCATTTTTGACATTCAACACTTGTAAAAAATCTATGGAAAAGCCAAAAAGAATTATTAGCCCTTATATGCCACCTACCCTAAAATGATACACCTTTGATATAAAAACTTATATCCAATACTAGGCTTTGGTGAATTATTAACTATCATGACCAAGTATTTGTCCTGTCAGAATTAATATTTCATACATTATTAAAAATATTCATAATTCAGTTTTTAAAAGTTTTAAAAATCACCGTGGCCCAGGCACGGTGGCTCACGCCTGTAATCCCAGCACTTTGGGAGGCTGAGGCGGGCAGATCATAAGGTCAAGAGATCGAGACTATACTGGAAAACAGATCAAGACCATCCTGGCCAACATGGGGAAATTCCATCTCTACTAAAAATACAAAAATTAGCTGGACGTGGTGGTGCATGCCTGTAGTCCCAGCTACTCGGGAGACTGAGGCAGGAGAAAAACCTGAACCCAAGAGACAAAGGTTGCAGTGAGCCGAGATTGTACCATTGCACTCCCTGGCAACAAAGCAAGGGTCTGTTTCAAAAAAAAAATAATGATGATAACTGTACTGCTCCTCCTAAGGCAAAGGAAAATATATTTTAAAAAGCATTTAGACAAGTAGAGTAGGATTATGTTGACCAAGTCTTCAGCAGCAAAATAAATTTTGCAAGGATGGTCAATAATACCTCAAAAGCAAAGGTACAACAATAAAACCTTAATTATTTAAAATTTGATTCAAACTTCTACAAATTAACATGTCCCAGTGTGCTGTAAAGCATAGGTAGAACATATGAAAAACCAAGAACTAGAGTTAACTTAAAATATGCGAGTTCTAATGAACAGTAAACACTAAAAAAATAACTATCTTCTTGAAATGTAGGAAGGTTTTATTAAGGAATAAATTATGTGTCTTCTATAAAAGTTGACCAAAAATTTTAAAAATAATGGTACTTTTTCCCATCAATAAAATTCCCTCTTTTAGACAAAGGCATAAAGAAATTCTTAATCTTTTAAATATACTTTTAAAATAATAATTTTCTCATTTTGCCCTCAAAGAGAATGCTAATATACTAAATGAAAATTGTCTGAGCAAAATCAGAATGTAATATTTGACAAAGGTTTACTTATTTAATTATGACACATACACAAAAATTGTTCCCAGTTGCTAAGGGAAAGTGGATGTTAAGGCAGTTACTTAAATTACTGTTTACAGATTTAAATAGGCCCTGTACTTTAGTCAACAGGAGACCAGAAATTAGAAACCACTTAAATGAGTGAATACCTCAGGTTCTGAGTTATAAAAGACTCAACTAATATTAACTTTGCTTAAATGCTCTTGGTAACATACTATAAACATTATTAATATACACAGCAAAACAGAAACTGGGGAATCACTTAAGAAACATCATACAGAGGAGGACGATCCAAGATGGCTGTTTAGGAACAGCTCAGGATTGCAGCTCCCAGTGAAAGCGCAGAGGGTGAGTGGACGCCGCGTTTTTATTGCCCACAGACTAGGAAATTCCCAGGCAGAGGAGCTCCACGGTCGCCGGCGCGGCTGTGCCGGCCAGCGCCGCTGCTTTGCCCCGCGCAGCTGCTTTGTCGGCGCCCCGGAGCCGCGGTTCTCCGTACAAAATACACCGGTCCGGGTGCCCTTTTGGCTGACGACTGGAGCCACGGGAAGTCGCCCATTCGCCGGTTCAAAAAGGGGACTGAGCAGAGAACCAGGACAGTAGATTCCAGGGCAAAAAAAAAAAAAGCGACACAAACCTCAGTGCCACAGTGAGTGGCCGCAGGGGAAAACAAACAGACCCCAGCGCCTCTTCAACAGGCAACTGGAACACCAACTTAAAAAAGGCTCTGAGGCAGGGAGCCAGGCCATCAGGCTCGGCTGGCCCCACCCCCACAAAAGAACGGCAACCAGAATCTCTGGATTGAGACTTTCACAGCAAGCACAGCTGAACCCGGGATGGTCCAGCTCTGTGGGGGAGGGGCGTCCGCCATTACCGAGGCAGCCCGCCGTTGCCAAGGCAACCCGCCATTGCTGAGGCAGCCCGACATTGCCAGGGCAACCCGCCACAGCAAAGAGACTCCGCCTCAATAGAGGCGGGCCACCATCGCCAAAGCAGTTCTAACTACACCCATATAAACAGGACTGCAGGGAAGTACACTCGGCAGCGGGGCGGAGCCCACAGCTGCCCAGCAAAGCTGCTATAGGCCGACAGTGACTAGGCTGCCTCCTTGCTGGGCTGGGCAGGTCTGAAGGAGAAAAAAAAAAAAAAAAGAAGGCAGCAGCGTAACGGAAACTCATAAATAAAGCCCCAAATCCCTGGGACAGAGCACCTGGGAACAAAAAGCAGCTTATGAGTTCTGCTGCAGCAGACCTAAAAGTACCTGCCCAGCAGCTCTGAATGAACAACAACAGAGCACACAGCTCACCATTTGAACTCCTATAAAGAAGAGACCTCAAGCAGCTCCCTGACCCCTATATATCCAAAAAGATACCTCATAAAAGAGAGATCAGATTGACACTAGGCGGGTATCCTTCTGGGACAAAGATAGAAGAAGAAGAAAACTGGTAACAACCCTTGCTGTTCAGCAGCTGCTGCAGGTGAACCCCAGGCAAGCAGGGCCTGGAGTGAACCTCAGCAGACCTACAGCAGAGGCGCCAGGCTGTCAGAAGGAAAACCAAGAAACAGAAATAACCTCATCATCAACAAACAGAACGTCAATCTGAAAGATTTGAGACGCAATCTGAAAGCCAGCAACTACAAAGTCGACAGGTGGATAAATCCATAAAGATGGGAAGAAACCAGCGCAAAAAGGATGAAAACACCCGAAACCAGAACACCTCTCCTCCTAAAAGGGTTCACAACTCCTCACCAGCAAGGGAACAAGGTTGGATGGAGAACGAGTGTGATGAAATGACAGAATCAGACTTCAGAAGGTGGGTAGTAAGAAACTTCTGTGAACTTAAAGAACATGTTCTAACCAAATGCAAAGAAACTAAGAACCTTGAAAAAAGATTTGATGAAATGCAAACAAGAATGGACAACTTAGAAAGGAATATAAGTGAATTGATGGAGCTGAAAAACGCAACACGAGAACTTCGTGAAGCATGCACAAGTATCAATAGCCGAATTGACCAAGCAGAAGAAAGGATATCAGAGGTCGAAGATCAACTCAATGAAATAAAACGGGAAGGCAAGACTGGAGAAAAAAGGGTAAAAAGGAATGAACAAAGTCTCCAAGAAATGTGGGACTATGTGAAAAGACCTAATCTACGTTTGATAAGCGTACCCGAATGTGACGAAGAGAATGAATCCAAGCTGGAAAATACTCTTCAGGATATAATCCAGGAAAACTTCCCCAACCTAGCAAGGCAGGCAAACATTCAAGTCCAGGAAATACAGAGAACACCACAAAGATATTCGTCAAGAAGAGCAACCCCAAGGCACATAATCGTCAGATTCACCAGGGTCGAAGTGAAGGAGAAAATACTAAGGGCAGCAAGAGAGAAAGGTCGGGTTACCCATAAAGGGAAGCCCATCAGACTCACAGCAGATCTCTCAGCAGAAACCCTACAAGCCAGAAGAGAGTGGGGGCCAATATTCAACATCCTTAAAGAAAAGAACTTTCAACCCAGAATCTCCTATCCAGCCAAACTAAGCTTCATAAGTGAAGGAAAAATAAAATCCTTTGGGAACATGCAAGTACTCAGAGATTTCGTCACCACCAGGCCAGCTCTACAAGAGCTCCTGAAAGAGGCTCTACACATATAAAGGAACAACAAGTACCAGTTCAACTAAAGGGCAAAACACACAGCTAGCACCAAAATGGCAGTATCAAATTCACACATAACAATATTAACCCTAAATGTAAATGGACTAAATGCCCCAATCAAAAGACACAGACTGGCAAATTGGATAAAAAGACAAAACCCATCAGTATGCTGTATCCAGGAAACCCATCTCACGTGCAAGGATACACAAAGGCTCAAAATAAAGGGATGGAGGAAGATTTACCAAGCAAATGGAGAGCAAAAAAAAGTAGGAGTTGCAATTCTCATCTCTGATAAATTAGACTTTAAAGCAACAAAGATCATAAGAGACAAAGAGGGACATTACATAATGGTAAAAGGATCAATGCAACAAGAAGAGCTAACGATCCTAAATATATATGCACCCAATACAGGAGCACCCAGATACATAAGGCAAGTTCTTAATGACTTACAAAGAGACTTAGACTCCCACACAATAATAGTGGAAGACTTTAACACCCCATTGTCAACATTAGACAGATCAACCAGACAGAAAATTAACGAGGATATCCAGGACTTGAACTCAGACCTGGACCAAGCAAACCTAATAGACATTTACAGAACTCTCCACCCCAAATCCACAGAATATACATTCTTCTCAGCACCACATCACACCTACTCTAAAATTGACCACATAATTGGGAGTAAATCACTCCTCAGCAAATGCAAAAGAACGGAAATCGTAACCAACAGTCCCTCAGACCACAGTGCAATCAAGTTAGAACTCAGGATTCAAAAACTAACCCAGAACCGCACAGCTTCATGGAAACTGAATAACTTGCTCTTGAATGTTGACTGGATAAACAAGGAAATGAGGGCAGAAATAAAGATGTTCTTCGAAACCAACGAGAATGAAGACACAACATACCAGAATCTCTGGGACACATTTAAAGAAGTCTCTAGAGAAAAATATATAGCAATAAGTGCCCACATGAGAAGCAAGGAGAGATCAAAAATTGACACCCTATCACCAAAACTGAAAGAGCTAGAGGAGCAAGATCAAAAAAACTCAAAGTCTAGCAGAAGACAAGAAATAGCTAAGATCAGAGCAGAACTGAAGGAGATAGAGACACAAAAAACCCTTCAAAAAATCAATAAATCCAGGAGCTGGTTTTTTGAAAAGATCAACAAAGTAGACCACTAGCCAGATTAATAAAAAAGAAAAGAGAGAATAACCAAATCGATGCAATAAAAAACGATAAAGGGGATATCACCACAGATTCCACAGAAATTCAAACCATCATCAGAGATTATTACAAACAACTCTATGCACACAAACTAATAAACCTGGAAGAAACTGATGAATTCCTGGACACTTGCCTCCTGCCAAGCCTAAACCAGGAAGAAGCTGAAACCCTGAACAGACCCATAACAAGGTCTGAAGTTGAGGCAGCAATTAAGAGCTTACCACCCAAAAAAAGCCCAGGTCCAGATGGGTTCACAGCTGAATTCTACCAGACATACAAAGAGGAGCTGGTACCATTTATTCTGAAACTATTCCAAACAATACAAAAAGAGGGAATTCTTCCCAAATCATTTTATGAGACCAACATCATCCTGATACCAAAACCCGGCAGAGACTCAACAAGAAAAGAAAACTTCAGGCCAATATCCATGATGAACATAGATGCAAAAATCTTCAATAAAATACTGACAAGCCGATTGCAACAGCACATCAAAAAGCTTATCCACCATGATCAAGTAGGCTTCATCCCGGGGATGCAAGGCTGGTTCAACATACGCAAGTCTATAAACATAATTCACCACATAAACAGAACCAAAGACAAATACCACATGATTATCTCAATTGATGCAGAGAAGGCCTTTGACAAAATTCAACAGCCCTTTATGCTAAAAACCCTCAATAAGCTAGGTATCGATGGAACGTATCTCAAAATAATAAAAGCTATTTATGACAAACCAAAAGCCAATATTATACTGAATGGGCAAAAACTGGAAGCATTCCCCTTGAAATGTGGCACCAGACAAGGATGCTCTCTCTCACCACTGCTATTCAATATAGTATTAGAAGTTCTAGCCAGAGCAATCAGGCAAGAAAAAGAAATAAAGGGCATTCAAATAGGAAAGGAGGAAGTCAAATTGTCTCTATTTGCAGACGACATGATTGTATATCTAGAAGACCCCATTGTCGCAGCCCAAAATCTCCTGAAACTGATAAGCAACTTCAGCAAAGTCTCAGGATACAAAATCAATGTGCAAAAATCACATGCATTCCTATATACCAATTACAGACTTAAAGACAGCCAAATCAAGAATGAACTGCCATTCACAATTGCTACAAAGAAAATAAGATACATAGGAATACAACTAACAAGGAACGTAAAGGACCTCTTCAAGGAGAACTACAAATCGCTGCTCAATGAAATAAGAGAGGACACAAACAGATGGAGAAACCTTCCATTCTCATAGTTAGGAAGAATCAATATCGTAAAAATGACCATACTGCCCAAAGTAATTTACAGATTCAACACTATCCGCATCAAGCTACCAATAACCTTCTTCACAGAACTGGAAAAAAACACCTTAAACTTCATATGGAACCAAAAGAGAGCCCGCATAGCCAAGTCAATTCTAAGCAAAAAGAAGAAAGCGGGAGGCATCACACTACCGGACTTCAAACTATACTACAAGGCTACAGTAATGAAAATAGCATGGTACTGGTACCAAAACAGAGATGTAAACCAATGGAACAGAACAGAGGCCTTGGAGGCAACACAACATATCTACAACCATCTGATCTTTGACAAGCCTGACAAAAGCAATGGGGAAAGGATTCCCTGTTTAATAAATGGTGTTGGGAAAACTGGCTAGCCATGTGCAGAAAGCAGAAACTGGACCCCTTCCTGACACCTTACACTAAAATTAACTCCAGGTGGATTAAAGACTTAAACAGAAGACCTAACACCATAAAAACCCTAGAAGAAAATCTAGGCAAAACCATTCAGGACGTAGGTGTAGGCAAGGACTTCATGGCCAAAACACCAAAAGCATTGACAACAAAAGCCAAAATAGACAAATGGGACCTAATCAAACTCCACAGCTTCTGCACAGCAAAAGAAACAATCATTAGAGTGAATCGGCAACCAACAGATTGGGAAAAAATTTTTGCAGTTTACCCATCTGACAAAGGGCTGATATCCAGAATTTACAAAGAACTAAAACAGATTTACAAGAAAAAAACTAACAAGCCCATTCAAAAGTGGGAAAAGGATATGAACAGACACTTTATAAAAGAAGACATACGTGAGGCCAACAAACATATGAAAAAATGCTCATCATCACTGGTCATCAGAGAAATGCAAATCAAAACTACATTGAGATACCATCTCACGCCAGTTAGAATGGCGATCATTAAAAAATCTGGAGACAACAGATGCTGGAGAGGATGTGGAGAAATAGGAACACTTTTACACTGTTGGTGGAAGTGTAAATTAGTTCAACCATTGTGGAAGACAGTGTGGCGATTCCTCAAGGACCTAGAAAGAGAAATTCCATTTGACCCAGCAATCCCATTACTGGGTATATATCCAAAGGATTACAAATCGTTCTACTATAAGGACACGTGCACACGAATGTTCATTGCAGCACTGTTTACAATAGCAAAGACCTGGAACCAACCCAAATGCCCATCGACGATAGACTGGATAGGGAAAATGTGGCACATATACACCATGGAATATTATGCAGCCATCAAAAACGATGAGTTAGGGTCCTTTGTAGGGACATGGATGAACCTGGAAACCATCATTCTCAGCAAACTGACAGAAGAGCAGAAGATCAAACGCCGCATGTTCTCACTCATAGGCGGGTGTTGAACAATGAGAACACATGGACACAGGGAGGGGAGCACTACACACTGGGGTCAGTTGGGGGGAAATAGGGGAGGGACAGTCGGGGGTGGGAAGCTGGGGAGAGATAGCAAGGGGAGAAATGCCAGATGTAGGTGATGGGGAGGAAGGCAGCAAATCACACTGCCACGTGTGTTCCTATGCAACAATTTTGCATGTTCTTCACATGTACCCCAAAACCTAAAATGCAATAAAATAAATAAATGTGAAAAAAAAAAAAAGAAACATCATACAGAGAAAAATGCCAAGCATTAGAATATCCATTTTAACTCAGAAACACACAGATAACGCTCTTTGGAAAAACAGGAAGTAAAAATAGGGAGAATTATCTTAAGATATGAAAGGTAGGTTGCCAAAGATCAAAAGTAAACCACAAAATTATTTCTAAAATCATTTTGTAAACCCAGGTGAGCTGTACAAGTTAGCTGAAGCTGTTATAAGAATACACAAAACCAGTGGGATACTGGCATCTTGGTAAACCTATTTTATAAGCAGACTATAAACATTTTTTTAAGTTTTTAATTATTTTGAATTTTTTATTCAAAATATTTAACAACCAGTATGGCATGAGCCCCAGCAAATCAAATCAACTTTGACATCTGCATGAGTGCACAATGACAATGTCATCCTGGTTTTAAGAAATAATACATTTCAGTTCATTATTTAATTTCAAGTCATTAAAGTCCCAGTTATACAGGAAATTATATTTCTTTCTGGTGCTACAATTTTAAAATATATGTTTAAACCCCAAAAGAAAAGTGGGGAGGATAATCATTCAAATTGAACTCAGGCATGGAAACCTTCCTACATGTGGATCTTTTCTCACTGTGGTTCCCTGACTGACTGTCAGTAGTAACAGAATTAACTGCACTATCACTACAGGCTAAAATGGCAAAAAATAAACCTAAAATTAGGAAATGTAAAAGAAAAAGCAGAGAGAATATTATTGCAATATGACATTAATCCTTACTGCCTGGCAAAACAGACATGACCCTCTTTGTATTCTAGTCAGTCAATGTTTTTAATGCACCTATTATGTATTAGGCATTCTGCTAGGCAAGGGAAGATAAAAATGAGTAACTGCTGGTTTTGTATTAGAAGAGAGTGAACACAGATGCATAAATAAGTCCACTTCTAATCAATGTAGTAATTATTCTGATATATGGGTGTGCAGAGTATACTGTGGGATACCTACACTAGGAGAGATCCTCTTGGCATTGCAGGCCATGAGAGGTTAAGAGCCTTCCCAGGTCACACAGTAAATGGAGGTTGAAACCAAGTCTATCTGAATTCAAGTTTGTGGCATTACACAGAAAACACACACATGTGTATTTCCAAAAATCAATGAGGGGTTATACCAGAAGGTACCCTTTATAAAGAATTTCAAGTTTTAACGGTCAAAGACCAAAAATAAACTGCCAGCATTGAATGACAATAGGTTTAATGATATTGCTAAGATTCAAAAACAAATCCTGAAATCTCTAGTTCATTCCTCAAACTCATATAGCCAATTGAAGCATTTCCAGGCAGGCGTGGTCAGAGATACCTCTGAGGGGAGACAGAACTGCAAGCTAGAATTGTGTTGTCTATGAGTTATCACTGGGAACCCGTAATCAAGACAGGTAGGCAGGCAAAAATCAACACTGACTAAATCACTGGCAAGATCTGTCAAAGTCACTAATAAAGTAAGGCTAGGCCTGCTCACTGGCAATGGATTCAGGAAATAGACTGAGAATGTGGTCTTCCAAAGGAACCCAGCTTAGGCTAGCCAACAAGCAAAGGACATGGCTAAATCTTTAATTCTGTAGAGAGAGGGGGTTGTTCTAAAATAGTACCAGGGTTTACAGCTAATGGATCCTGTCATTCCAATAGTCACTTATTTTTCTCTGAGACAGTTCAGATACTAAGAATTCAATAAACATTAGCTATCTGCTACATGTACTGTATGTATGAATTTACTTAAGCTCAAACATCCTCACAGTAATAGCATTATTGTCCTCATTTTGACAGATTAAGAAACTGAGGCTCAGAGAGGTTAAGGATCATACCCAAGGTCATGGCCAAAACTGAAAAGTAGGAAATCTGGCTTGAAACCCATGACAATATAAGAAGATTTAGACTTAGTCTGTATAATTTTTCATAGTTGAAGTAATGAGTAGCTTATGACGGCTTGAAAGACTTTAGCTCAGGGTCTTCTAAGAATTTTCGAAGATTATTTGCATGCTTAAAAGCATTTAGTAATACTTTTTCATGTATTCAAAAGCATGCAAGAAAATTATTAGCTACTTAACAGAATGACCATATCTTTAAATCCCCTTTACTTGGAGAAGATGTTTTAAGAACTGTATCATTTATTTGTAATGCACTGACCTTGTCAAATAGCTTTCAGAAATCAGACTTATTACTGATTGCCTAATGGAAGGAATTGTCTGATCAGGAAAAAAATACAAGTTTTTCCTCATAATTTATGGAAGAGGAACTATTTTAAATTGTTGTATATATCTGTATTTTTCAGTAACATAGATGGTTTGTGAAGGCAAATGTTTAATAAATGCCTTGAATTCACGGTTTCTCAAATTAACTATTGTTTGGCTACTGTAAAAATCTCTGCTATATTTGTTCTGAATTATTCAAGATTTATAATAATTATGAAAACACAAAGAAAACCCATCTTCTGACTTCTGGTTGTTGCTGTTTCTGAACTCATTAGTCACTAATTGGTATTTGGACTGACCTTTTTATACCCACCCCATGGTAATCAGAAGTGACTTGCTGAAGTTCTAGGGAAGCCATTCGATCTGTCAGTTGCTTATTCTCTTCTTCAAGAGTCTGCAGGTTCTGGGTTAATGTGTTTATGTCTACCTTTAGAGAAACAAAAGCAAAAAATAAACCATTCATGCCAGATCCAAAAAAATATTATCTTATTTTTAAAATAACAATTATAACTATAAAATGGACAATATCTTCCATATGTTCCCTTGCCTCTAAATGTGGAGATTTGACCAGTCAGTCTGATAGCTCTATGATGTTTCTAAGAACCCTTTTCTCTGTATGGTTTGTGGGTCTAAATTTTTTTATTTTTAAATAACCCTTTTCCATTTTTTGAGTTTTTCTAGTTGCCCTCAACAAAAGGGTTATTGTAAATTATATAGTTCTCCTTTACTATAAGTTAAAATCCTTCTGGTATTAACTTAAAAGCAATTCAAGCTCATGAATACAGATGCAAAAATCTTCCACAAAATATTAGCAAAACAAACCCAGCAATATATAAAAAGATAACAAATTACGACTAAGTGAAGCTTATGCCAGTAATGCAAAGCTTGTTGAACATTTAACATCAATCAGTATAATACACCACATCAACAGACTATAGAATAAAAACCAAATAATCATCTTAATACTCACAGTAAAATAATTTCATAAAATTCAACATCAATTCATTACAAAAACTCAGCAAACCGGAAATGAAAGGTAACCACCTCTAGTTGATAAAATGTATCTATAAAAATCCTACAGCTAATATCAAAATTAATGGTAAAAAACTTTCCCCCTAGGGAAAAGGCAAAGGTATCCACTTTCACCACTCCTATTCCACATCATACAGGAGGCCATAGCTGGTGCAATAAAGCAAGAAAATATAATAAAAGGCATAAAGATTGGAAAAGCAGAAATGAAACTGTCTCTACTCAAGATATATGATCATCTAAAGAGGAAATACCAAAGAATCTCCAAAAAAGGTACTAGAATAAGTGAGTGTGTCAAGGCTGACAAATACAAGGGCAAATCTATTGTATTTCTATATATTAACAATGCACAATTAAAAATTCCTATTTTATTAAAATGCCATTTAAAACAGTACTAATACTATAAAATTCTTTAAGTACAAATCTAACAAAATATGTCTAAGATGGGATGTGCTGAAAATTACAAAATACTGATGAGAGAAATAAAAAACTAAAATAAAATAGATATATCATGTTCATGTACTGACATGTGTTGTGTAACAATCAACAATGGACCACATATGCAACAATGGCTGTAGCAATAGGCTAAACCATATAACCTAGGCGTGTCATAGACTCAAAATAAAGGGATGGAGGAGAATCTACCAAGCAAGTGGAAAACAGAGCAAAGCAGGGGTTGCAATGCAGTTTCTGACAAAGCAGACTTTCAACTAATAAAGATTAAAAAAAGAAAAGAAGGGCATTACATAATGGTAGAGGGTTCAATTCAACAAGAAAAACCAAATCCTAAATATATATGTACCCAACACAAGAGCACCTAGATTCACAAAGCAAGTTCTTAGAGACCTTCAAAGAGACTAAGACGCCCATACAATAATAGTGGGAAACTTTAGGACTCCACTGACAACATTAACAGATCATAGAGACAGAAAATTAACAAAGATATTCAGGATCTGAACTCAGCACTAGATCAAAAGGAACTGACAGAAATGTACAGATCTCTCCACCCCAAAACAACAATGTACATTCTTCTCATCGCTACATGGCATTTACTCTAAAATTGATCACATAATTGGAAGCAAAGCACTCCTCAGCAAATGCAAAATTAACAAACAGTCTCTCGGACCACAGCACAATTAAATTAGAATTCAAGACTACGAAATTCATTGAAAGCCACACAACTACATGGAAATTGAACAACCTGATCTTGAATTACTCCTGGGTAAATAATGAAATTAAGGCAAAATTCAATATGTTCTTTAAAACTAATGAGAAAAAAGAGATAATGTACCTAAATCTCTAGGACACAGCTAAGGCACTGTAAAGAGGAAACTGTGTTGCACTAAATGACCACATCAAAAAATTAAATCTCAAGTTAACAACCTAACTTCAGAACTAAAAGAACTAAAGAATAAAGAGCAAACAAATCTCAAAGATAGCAGAAGACAAGAAATAACCAAAATCAGAGGTGATCTGAAGGAAATAGAGACACAAAAACCATTCAAAACATCAACAAATCCAGAGCTGTTTTTTAAGAAAAAAATTAATAAAATAGACTTCTACCTAGACTAATAAATAAGAAAGGAGAGAAGTTTCAAATAAACAATCAGAAATAATAAGGGGAATATTACATTGACCCCGCAGAAATGCAAACAACCATCAGAGAATATTATAAACATCTCGATGCACATAAACTAGAAAATCTAGAAGAAACAGGTAACTTCCTAGATATATACACCCTCCCAAGACTGAACCAGGAAGAAGAAATTGAATCCCTGAACAAACCAATAACGATTTCAGAAATTGAGGCAGTAATAAATAGCCTACCAACCAAAAAACACCTAGGCTCAGACAGATTCACAGCTGAATTCTACCATTTGTACAAAGAACAACTGGTATCATTTCTACTGAAACAATTTCAAAAAATTGAAAAGGAGGGACTCCTCTCTAACTTGTTCTATGAGGCCAGCATCATCCTGATACCAAAACCTGGTAGAGATACAACCACAAAAAAAAAACTGCAGGACAATATCCTTGGTGAACACTGATGCAAAAATTCTCAATGAAATACTGGCAAACTGAATCCAGCAGAACATCAAAAAGCTTATCTGCCATGATCAAGCAGGCTACATCACTGGGATGCAAGGTTAGTTCAACATATACAAATCAATAAATGTGATGGATCACATAAACAGAACTAAAGAGAAAAACCACATGATTATCTCAATAGATGCAGAAAAGGCCATCAATAAAATTCAACATCCCTTCACGTTAAAAACTCTCAATAAACTAGGCATTGAAGGAACATACCTCAAAATAACAAGAACCATCTATGACAAACCCACAACCAACATCATACTGAACTGGCAAAAGGTGGAAGCATTCCCCTCGACAGCCGGCACAAGACAAGATGCCCTCTCTCACCACTCCTATTCAATATAATATTGGAAGTTCTGGCCAAGGCAATCAAGAAAGAGAAAGAAATGAAGGGCATTTAAATAGAAAGGGAGGAAATCAAACTATCGCTGATTGCAATGATGTGATCCTATATTTCAAAACCCTATCACCTCAGCCCAAAAGCTTCTTCAGCTGATAAGCAACTTCAGTCTCAGGGTATAAAACCAATGTGAAAATATCATTAGCATCCTACACACCAACAACAGTAAATCTGAGAGCCAAATCATGAATGAACTCTCATTCACAGTTGTCACAAAAGCAATAAAATACCTAGGAATACAGCTAACCATGGAGGTGAAAGGTCTCTACAAGGAGAACTACAAAACACTGCTCAAATAAGAGACGACACTAACAAACAAAAAAACATTCTATGCTCATGGATAGGAAGAATCATGCCATTAAAATGGCCATACAGCCTAAAGCAATTCACAGATTCAATGTTATTCCTATTAAACTACCATTGACATTCTTCACAGAGCTAGAAAAAACTATTTTAAAATTTATATGGAACCAAAAAAGAGCCTAATAGTTAGCCTGAATCCTAAGCAAAAAGAACAAAGCTGGAGGTATGCTACTCAACTTCACACTATACTACAGGGCTATAGTAACCAAAACAGCATGGTACTGGTACAAGAACAGACACATAAGACCAATGGAACAGAAAGGAGAACCCAGAAATAAGACCACATACCTACAGTTATCTGATCTTCAACAAACCTGACAAAAACAAGCAATGGGGAAAGGATTCTCTGTTCAATAAATAGGACTGGGATAATTGGCTAGCCATATGCCTAAAATGGAAACTGGACCCATTCCCTACACCATATACAAAACTTAACTCAAAATAGATTAAGGACTTAAATATAAAACCAAAAATTATAAAAACTCTGGGAGACAACCTAGGTAATACTATTCAGAACATAGGCACAAGCAAAGATTTCATGACAAAGATGTCAAAAGCAATCACAACAAAAGCAAAAGTTGACAAATGGGATCTAATTAAACTAAAGAACTTCTGCATAGCAAAAGAAACTATCAACAGAGTGAACAGACAGCCTACAGAATGGAAGACTACACATCTGACGAAGTTCTAATATCCAGCATCTATAAGGAACTTAAACAAATTTACAAGAAAAAGACAAACAACCTAATTAAACAATGGGCAAAAGACATGAACAGACACTTCTTAAAAGACATACATGTGGCCAACAATCATATGAAGAAAGCTCAACATCACTGATCATTAGAGAACTGTGAATCAATACCACAATAAGATGCCATCTCACACTAGTCAGACTGACTATTATTAAAAAGTCAGAAAAGTAACAAATGCTGGTGAGGTTATGGAGAAAAAGGAACACCTGTACACTGCTGGTGGGAGTACAAGTTAGTTCAACTACTGTGGAATACAGTGTGACAATTCCTCAAAGTCCTAAAGACAGAAATACCCTTTGATCCAGCAATTCCATTATGGGGTATATACCCAAAGGAATATAAATCATTCCATTATAAAGACACATGTATGTATATATTCATTGCAGCACTATTCACAACAGCAAATACATGGAATCAAGCTAAATGCTCATCAATGATAGACTGGATAAATAAAATGTGGTACATACAAACCATGGAATACTATAAAGCCATAAAAAAGAATGCGATCATGTCCTCATGATCATGGATGAAGCTAGAGGCCATTATCCTTAGCAAACTAACACAGGAACAGAAAACCAGGTATCACATGTTCTCACTTATAAGTGGAAGCTAAATGATGAGACTATATGAACACACAGAGGAGAACAATGCACACTGGGGCATATCAAATGCTGAAGGAGGGTGGAGGGAGAGGATCAGGAAAAATAATAATACCTGGGTGATGAAATAATCTGCATGACAAACCCCCATGATACACATTTACCTATGTAACAAACCTGCACATGTACCCCTGAATGTAAAAGTTAAAAAAAAAATAACCTAGGTGTGTAGTAGGCGACACCATCAAGGTTTGTGTAAGTATCCTCTATTGCATAACAACCAAATTGCTCAGAGATGCATTTCTGAGAATGTATTTCCATCATTAAGTGACAACATGACTGTATTACAAGATTCAATATTGCTGAGATGTTAACCCTAATTTCAGTTGAAATCCCCACAAGACATTTTTGTAGAAATCATTAAGGTCATTCTAAAACGTACACAAAAAAGCAAATGAAATAGCTAAATCACTTTGGGAAAAGAACACTGTTGGAGTAAACTACCTAACTTCAAGATTTATAATAAAGCTACAATAATCATGGTCTGTGGAAAGTCTCCTCTGTTGTTGAACTTGTCCAGTTGTGAGTGCAGCCATGTACCAGGCAGCCCAAGCCTAACATAAAATAAATTCCCAGGAGAAGTCTTTCCTGGGTTTTGAATTTGCAGTAATAGGTGTGAGAATTCTAGCAGCAGTTTGTTGATGTGAGATTAGAAATGAAAGCTAAAAGAGGGTTGCCAATTGTGTGGATGAATGTAAAAGACATGCCCCAAAACATACGTAAGTAAATTGTTGAAAGCAAGAGACACAAAAGCTTAAAAGTAGCAAAAGAGAAGTGATTTATGTACAAGAAAATCTCCACAAGATTAACAGCTGATTTCTCATCAGAAACTTAAGGCTAGAAATCAGTGGGATGACATTCAAAATGCTGAAAGAAAAACACTTAACCATGAATTCTCAATTCAGCAAACCTATTCTTCAAAAACAAAAACAAAAAAAAATTTAGACATTCCAGATAAATAAAAATTGATAGAATTCATACAAGAGCTTTTCTTCTGGTTTAAACATACTCTTGAGAATGTGGTTCTTCAGACTCTTCACCTAAAATGTGGAGTCATTTCTCCAGGTCCTCATCTTTGGTGGGGTTTGGATTGTGAAGCTAGAAAGCATAACTCTGTAAGAAATACTAAAGGAAGTTATTTAAGCTAAAATAAAAAGGCACTAGACAATATCTGGAAACCACATAAGAAATAAAAGGTAACAGTAAACATAGCAACACAGGTATATATAAAAGTTAGTATATATTTTTGTAATTCTTTTTGTTATGAAAACCAAATATAGAATAAATAAGGGAGTTAAAATGGTGCATTTGAAATATATATTTAACACAAAAAAGGCACTAATTGAGAAATAGAGGAATAAAAAGCAAAATACAAAACAAAAAATAGCAAAATGGCAGGTATAAATCCTACCTGAATAGTAATGATATTAAATATAAATGGGTTAAACCACTCCAATTACAAAGCAGAGACATGCAAAATGAGTTTTTAAAAAACCAACTATATGCTCTTTATAAAATATACACTTTAGTTCCAAAGGCACGAATGGGGTTGAAAGCAAAAGGACAGGAATATATACCATATAAATTAAACAGTAATCCAAAAAGAGCTAGAGTGACTGTACTAATAGACAAAATAGACAGTAAGAAAAAACTGGTGTGATCAACATTATATATTGAAAAAAGTGTTTATCCATCAAGAATATGTGTCATTTATAAATATATGTGCACCTAACAACAGAGGACAAAAATATATGAAGCAAAAAAATGACAGTATTGAAGGAACAAATAAATAATTTAACAGTAATAGTTGGAGACTTCAATATCTCATTTTCAATAACCAATAGAACAACTAGACAGAAGATTGATGAGGAAACAGAAGACATGAGCACACTATAAACCAACTAGACCTAACAGACACCTATGGAACAATCCTCCCAACTATAGCAAAATACACATTTTTCTCAGGTGCACATGGAACATTCTTCAAGGTATATCCTTGTTATACCATAAAACAGCTCTCAATAAATCTGAAAGGACTGATAGCACACAAAGTATGTTCTCTAACCACAATGGAAAAAAATTAGAAATCAATAAAAGAAAATTTGGGGAATACACATATGTGAATAAACATGACACTTCTAAACAACCAATGGGTCAAAAAGAAATTTCAAGGGAAATTAAAGAACAGTTTGAGATGAACAAAATGAAAACATAACAAAACATCTCATATGCAGCTAAAGCAGTGCAGAGAGGGAAATTCATAGCTGCAAACACTTATTTTTTAGTTTTTTACGAGCAATCCCCTGAACCAGAATAGGTTCAGAGTACTTCAGTAGGCACTTACATTTAAAAAAAGAAATATTTCTCAAATCAATAATCTAAGCTTATCTTTAGAAACTAGAAAAAGAAAAGCAAGTTAAACCCCAAGCAAACATAAAGAAGATAATAGTGAGGATTAAAACAGAAATAAGATAGAGAAAAATATATAAAACCTTCTACAATTTGGTTCTCTGGAAAGATCAACAAAACTGACTTACCTTTAGCTGGACTAACCAAGAACAAAATACAGGAGACACAAATTATTAAAATTAGAAATGAAAGAGAAGACTCTACTACTGACCTTACAGAAAGAAAGACAAGGGGTTACTCTGAAAATTGTAAGCTAACAAACTAGCCTAGACGAAATGGACAAATTCCTAGAAATAACCAACTACTGAAACTGACTCAAATAAAGATAGAAAATCTGCATAGACTTATAAGAATAAAAATAATAAATGAAACAAAGAAACAAAACTTTCTACACACAAGAAAGCCCAAAACCAGATGGTTTCACTGGTAACTGCTACAAAATGTTTAAAGAAGAATTAACCCCGATCCCTCACAAACTCCTCCCAACAATAGAAATAGAGGGAATACTTACCAAATCATTTTAAGAAGCCAATATTACCTTGATAGCAAAACCAAAAACATTACAAGAAAATAAAACTACAGAACAGTATCCCTTATGAACAGAGCTGCAAAAAAAAATCTTAACAAATTACTAGCAAGCCTAATGCAACAACATATAAAAAGGACAACATGACCAAGTAAAATTTATCCAAGGAATGAAAGCTTAGTTGTGCATTTGAAGTCAATCACTATAATACACCATAGTAATGGAACAAAGGACAAAACCCACAAGATCATCTCAACTGACATAGCAAAAGCATTTGGCAAAATTCAACATAATTTCAAGACAAAAATTCCCAACAAACTGGAAACAGAAGGGAATTTTCTAATCCTGATGAAGAGCATTGAAAAAACCCACAGTTGACATCACACTTAATGGTGACATACTAAAAGCTTTCCCCCTTAGATCGGAAACAAGACAGGGAAGTCTGCTGTCACCAATTCTATTCAATATTGCACTGGAGATTCTACCAGGAATTATATACGAAAATGAAATAAAAGGCAGCAAAATTGGAAAGGAAGAAGTGAAACAATCTCTATTTGTAGATCATACTATCTTATACACTAGTCTTCACTGTCATTGATAGGTTTTTGGAGACTGCAACTTTAAGTGAAATGATAATGTATGACAAAATCAATTTTTTCTTATCAACATCATAACACAACAACATTGAATGAAATGATGTTATTCAAGGACCTGCTGTATATCATTTCACTTGAAATTTAAACCTAAGAACCTATTGATGCTGTCAAGTCAGGACTTACTGTATACAGAAAATACAAAACAAATTGTATTACTGAGATTGCAATACTCCTCAAATTGATCTATAGACTCAATGCAAGCCTTATCAAAATTCCAGCTACTCTTTTTTACAGAAATGGAAAATCTGGTCCTAAAATTCACATAGAAATGCAAGGACCTAGAATAGCTAAAACAATCTTCAAAAAAAAAAAAAAAAAGAGTTGGGAGATTCACATTTAGATGTCAAAACTTCCTACAACAATCAAAGTGAACCAGCAACCAACAGAATAACAGAATGAGAAAACATTTTTGCAATCTACCTACCTGACAAAAGAGCTAATATCCAGAATCTACAAAGAACTTAAGCAAATGTACAAGAAAAAAACAACCCCATCAAAAAGCAGGCAAAAGATATGAACAGACACTTCTCAGAAGACATTTATGCAGCCAATAAACGTATGAAAAAATGCTCATCATCACTGGTCATTAGAGAAATGAAAATCAAAACCACATTGAGATACCATCTCATGCCAGTTAGAATGGTGATCATTAAAAAATCTGGAGACAACAGATGCTGGAGAGGATGTGGAGAAATAGGAACACTTTTACACTGTTGGTGGAAGTGTAAATTAGTTCAACCACTGTAGAAGACAGTGCCGCAATTCTTTAAGAGGATCTTGAAATAGAAATACCATTTGACCCAGCAATCCCATTACTGGATATACACCCAAAGGATTATAAATCGTCCTATAAAGACATATGCCCATGTATGTTCACCGTGGCACTGTTTACAATAGCAAAGATTTGGAACCAACCCAAATGCCCATCAATGATAGACTGGATAAAGAAAATGTGGCACATATACACCATGGAATGCTATGAAGCCATAAAAAAGGATGAGTTCGTGTCCTCTGCAGGGATGTGGATGAAGCTGGAAACCATCATTCTCAGCAAACTGACACAAGAACAGAAAACCCAACACTGCATGTTCTCACTCGTAAGTGGGTGTTGAACAATGAGAACACACGGACACAGGGAGGGGAACATCACCGACCGGGGCCTGTTGTGGGGTGGAGGGCTTAAGGGAGGGATAGCAGGGGGTTGGGGGACTGGTGAGGGATAACATTAGGAGAAATACCTGATGTAGGTGATGGGGGGAATGGATGCAGCAAACCACCATGGCATGTGTATACCTATGTAACAATCCTGCACAACCTGCACATGTACCCCAGAACTTAAAGTATAATAAAAATTAAAAAATATTTACATGTATATATGGTAATATTAATGCTACTTGGGCAAACCAGAAGCAAAGAAGCAGTCAAGGCTTGATGACTCTACCCAATACCTGTTGCTGGATTTCTTGTCTAAGTAAGCTAATATTCCTTACTGCTCCAGATATATTCTCTAGATGACAGTGATACATAATCTTTACTCTCTTCAAAATTTGAAATACAAACAGCAATGTTTTAAGGATTGGTAGGATTTCATTTGTTTCTCTGGACATTCCACTTTTTTAGAGCCCATAAAATGGTACCTGGAAGATAAAGTGGCAAGTGCTGATAGGTACTTAAGCAGTCTTAGTTCTTGTTTGTTTGTTTTTTTGTGAGAGGGAGTCTTGCTCTGTCACCTAGGCTGGAGTACAGTGGCGCAATCTCAGTTCACTGAAACCTCCTCCTACTGGGTACAAGCGATTCTCCTGCCTCAGTCTCCCAAGTAGCTGGGATTAGAGGCACCTGCCACCACACCCAGCTAATTTTTGTATTTTAGTAGAGATGGGGGTTCACTATGTAGGTCAAGCTGATCTCGAACTCTTGACCGCAAATGATCCGCCCGCCTTGTCCTCCCAAAGTGCTGGGATTACAAGCATAAGCCTCTGCGCCTGGCTGTTAGTTGTTTATTTTTATTTAAAAACAGCCTAGTCAGCAATCATCTCTTTGCCTCTCACAGACCAATCAGCTAACTCTCAGGTGACTTCTTGGCTAAAATCCTCAGTTAACACTAGGGCCAAAGGCAGTGATGACTCACTGGCAAACATCAGATGCTCAACAAGAAAACGTTCCCCAGAAACAGACTTCTGCTGCAGTGACTAGTGTACTGTGAGTGGCATCCAGCTTTGCAGCTCTCCTTTCTCCCACAGCTTGGTATTCATCACCCATCTTTTCATTAAGATAAGATGATACAGTAGGCAGTAATACAGACGGAAATATAGTGAAATATCAATAAGTAAAATGTAGAATACCTTGTTTTTAGCTAATTCTTTTTCCAAATTGCATCTTTCTTGTGCTATTTCTTTTTCTGTTTTATTAACCTGCCCAAGGGGGGTGGGAAAAAAAAGAACTGGGTCAATTTTACAGCAGCTGACAGGCTCCACTATAGCAGACATATCCTGTGTGTCAATTAATACCTACACTGCAGAGATAGCACATCCTCTCAGAAAAGGGGCCAATCAAGGAGTCTCTGAAGCAGAGCAGACTTCACAAATAGCCCTGAAATTAGAAAGACACGTCTACATGTCAGACTCTGCTGGTTCCTTCCTAAGTAGGAAGACAGGGCTATTACCCCTTAACCTCCACTGTCCCACTCCTTCAGGGAAAATCAATTTTTAAAATCTGATCCCTTAACTAACATGAGGATGTGTGAACTACTAGTTAACATTCACTAATGCTGGATAAGGATATACTGTTCTATTTGGCACAGACTACTTCACATGCTAAAAGGCATAGGTTAGCCACCTAAAGATTCTTTATTGGGCAACTCAGACAAACTGCATCTGGGTTTCTTTTCTTGTCTTTTGCATTTAAAATATAATTTTAAAACACCACCACACCACAAAGAGAAGATAATGTCAATCTGCTTCTACCTACCTCCCTCTGAAATCTTTCTTTCTCCTCTAGCAGAAACTTCTTCTCTTGCACTGATGCTTCCAATTCACCTCGCAATCTTGCAATAGTTGATTCTAGCAGCTCTTTTTGCACAGATGTTCTCTTTTCAGCATCCTGTGCTTTCTGGATACACTGGTTATGCTCAAGGATTAAATGATCCCTGCAGGAAAAGAACAAGAACATACGAAAGCTAAATGAGAGTTCTAATTTAACAGAAAGAGTAATTAAATGTTCTTACAGAACATATTTCCTGACTAAGAGTAGTTACCAAAATGGTCTAACAAAACTAGTTTCTTAAGGGCAGAGTCTTAATTTTATCTTTGTAACTGGCCCAAAAATGCAGGATTAAATGTTTTCATTGAAGACAGGCAGACACACACACACGATAAGAAACGCAAATGCAAGAACGAAAAATGTGTAAGAAGTTGCCCATAATTTACTTACAGATGTTCTTGGAGTTGGGTTTTCTCATTCTGAACAGTCTGTAGTTCATTTGTGATACTGGCATGGGCTGCATCCAGCAGTAAGTTTTGTTCTTGAAATGTCTGCGTCATCATTTTCTGCTCTACCTGAGTGTTAAAAGCAGTATTAGAAGTTGAGGCTCTAGAAAATCTTTTGATAGCTGGGATTACAGGGTATCATTTGGAGTAACTGATCAAAGACACTGAACTAACTTAAAAAAAAAAGTTTTATTTATATAAATAAAATCTCTTTTTAAAATAATTAATTTTAATGCCCAGTTTCTCTTTGTACTCTTCTGAGTTGACCAAAATTCTACCATTTTATAGCTCTACTAACCAATAGTGAAGATGCATTATTTACCCAGCCTACTGAAAAACTATAAAACTCCTAATACCAACAGATTTTTAAAGATAGTGTATTAGGAGTATTTTTGGCATTTTAAAATTTCAATATGGTACTTTATTTTTAAAAGTAAAACAATATAAATGTATATAAAATGAAAAGATCCCTTCCTATTCACACTTCCCCTCTAAATAATCCCACATTCTAAGGATTACCACGTTGAACAGTTTGCTGTGAATTCTTTTGAGGCTATCTTAAATTGCACTCAGATACTGTTACAGCAGAAGCACTATAACTGTTACACAAAATTTATTTTCTTTGCCTCACCATTTTGAAATTATCAAAACATAACATTTTTGTGTACCACATAATCCATTAAGTTTTTGCAAATACAGTACATATTAATCAGTTTTATTAATACTTTTTAACACACTTCTATTTTAACAATATTTGATTGCAAAGCAAGCCTTCATACTTGGTAAAATGGGATCCCAATTGTGTTATAAAATTTTGAAATACTTGTAATAAATAGTATTATATATTCAGTCCACTGAATAAGTCCATGATAGTAGGAATTCTGTCTTGTTCACCACTATGATCCTATCTAGATACAGCATTATACTTGCACAGAGTTAAAAAACTAATTATTTATTCAGTATATGTTACGTGCAAAGTGTGCTTAGCACTATGAGAAATAATGTCCTTGCTTCTAGGAAGCTCACAGTGTAACCCAGGAAAAGAACCAGCACATAAATTACCACTAGAGAATGCAGAATAGGGAATTAGCATAGCAATTAAACATACTGACTCTGAAGTCAGCCTGGATCAAAACGCAACTCTACTTCTTACTAGTTAGGTGAATTTGGGCAAGTGAACTTCTCTAACCCTCATTTTCTTATCTGTAAAATGAGCATAATAAATATCATTTTACATAATGGCTGCTACAATTAAAGGAGGTAATATGTGTAAAATCCTAAGCACAATGTTTGGTGTATATAGAAAGCAATGCTTATAAAAAGAGAAAGTGATTATTACTATGGTAGTCTGTTTAGTGTCCCAGGAATAGAAGTTGAAATGGAAAACTTATTCCTTCTTATTGGGATGAGAAAGCTCCCTGATGAAGGTGACTCAAAGAATAAACAGAATTTCAGATATTGAAGACAAAGTAAAAAGCATTCTCAGCATAGAAAATGACATAAGCAAAATGGGAAACTGTAAGGTGTTTGAGGAAAAGGTTAAGTACTTTAGGGTTAGTCACATATGTTCTCCATGATTCTATAAATAATGGGACAAGTAATTATTTTTTTCCTCAAGTGATAATATTTGAGAAGAAGCCATGAAAATCCTTGAGTGTAAGGCCAAATCACCCCTCTGATGAAAAGTGAAAAGCATTAATAGAAATAATTCAGTCAATTTTTTGAAATTTATTGTTAAAATATTTTATTTTTCCAGTTGGCCATGGACATTTCCTGATCTATCAACCAGGGTGGCTTTCTGCCACCTGGTGAACTCTATTAAATTTAACACATTCACTAGTGTTAAATGAATACCTGCAGAATGGCCTGATGCTCAGCAATGATTCTGGCTTTCTCCATACTAACAGTCTGAAGTGTGCAGCTCAGCTCTGAACACTTTTTAGTCAACTGGTCATTCAAAACCTAAGAAAACACACACAGTGATTCACTGGTTTCTCCAATAAAGAATCATTTTTTACTTACGTATCATTATTTTTAATGAATGCATAGTATCTCACTATATATGTGAACCTAATTTATTTAACCTATCCTCAATTCACATTGCATTAGTCTAAAAAATACTTTCAAATATTAAAAGTCTATACTCTACAAAATTATAAATTAAGAGATTTGTTGATTTGGTAGAGCAATTGATGCATACAGCATTTTACTGATCTATTCTTCACAACTTTGAACACTGGTTCATTAGAGCAAGACATCTGCAAAATGGAATTTATAATGTCAGTGCCTAGCCAATATCATAGAAATCCATGAGCATTCAGAATTATTTAGCTGGTAACACAAAATACCTAAGCTCCTTCGCCACCAACTGACAATATTCATAAAAGCAAAATATAATGATTTTACCATCACAGCATTAATCTTTCAAAATAAAACAAAAATCTTTTGAGCTACACAGATCCATCATATATGTAGGTAGTTAACCATTCTCTTTCTTTTCATACTTTGAAATTTGTATTATTGCCAAGAAGATTTATCTCAATTATCAGTTATTTTTGCAAGGTAGATTTAGCAAATAACTTATGTTTTAAACAAGTTCTTCAAGAACAAGAAACTTTGAAGGAACACTATGAAAAAGAAACACAAAAAATAAAATGGAATAAAAGAAAAGATAAATAAAAGACTACGTGGCAAACATCACAAATGGTATGGACAGTACAGTAGTTAGAAACACATTCAGGGGCATAAAGTCGCACCAGATATACAAGCTATTCATCAAGGAATACCTGGGAGTGAAACAGAGGAGAACCCTTGCTCTTTGAAAAGAAATAGCTAATTTTCTTTGGAGCCAGATTACCTGAGTTCAAATTTCAACTCTGCCACCTACTATCTTTGCTCCTGAACTTCTTTGTGTATCAGCTTCCTTATCTTTAAAATGTGAATACCAGTTTCCATTTCATAGGGCAATTGTGAGGATTACAACTTGTTAGTAATATAAGGTGCCTAGAATTGTGCCTACAATGTGGAATGGGCTCAGTAAAAATGTTAACTACTATTAGCATAGGAAGAGTAATAGTAGTTGATGTTATTATATTTAAAAACACATTTTGTATTTTTAAATTATTTTTCTTTATTATAAAGAGAGCCCAGCAACACTATGATCCTAATATTGAGACAATCAAATTGTACCAAGAGAAAAGTTACTTTAAGTGATAAACAATTGTTTGGGCTCTGTGATAAACTCCAGTTTGCCTGCGTATCTGGTGACTCTTCTTGCTGCAGGTGCACATATATATAAAACATCAGCCCGATTTGAGAATCACCATCCCAGAAATGAGTACACATAAACTTTAAAATTCAGTAGACATTTGCTAGGTTCCTACTATGCTATTTACTATAGAAGATACAAAGAAAGTAAGACATAGCCCTTGCCATGGAACTATTCAGAAGTTCACTTTGAAGAGAGAAAGACATATATTTAATGAGAAAATCAGAAAGCAAACAAAGGCAAGTATAAACTAGTGCATAATTTTAGTGGTATAGCTTGTATACTTATACATAATAGGAATTTGGAGAATTAAATGAGAAATGTAGTTAATTTGATAATGTTTCAAAGATGAAATAAGTCTTATAGAAATAAAAAGTTGGGTGATGGAGATGGTATGAATTTATATAATCAAGACTAATTTTGTTTCTTGGTTATTTAATTGAACAAAATTAAATAACATCTAAAAACTAGTGAAAGCATGAAAATTTACTTGTGCTTTTTCTGATGCTTCATGAAGAGATATTATTTCAGACCTCAAATATTCATTTTCTTTGTGTTCCTTGTTGAAAGATATCTGCACATTCTGTAAGGAAAAAATAATAACTCTCTTTTTCACATATAAGAGATATTACATGCACCCCTGTAAAAATAACTGTTTTGTATTTCAGTCAGTACCAGTTCAAGTTCCAATGACATACACTGGAACTTTATAAGTGTCTTATAAAGAATTTATAAAAAATCTTGAAATCTTCAACTCCTGAACTTCTCTTTATTTCTAAATTATTTAATAAAATTGTTTATTTAAAACAATAATGAGATACCACTACATACCTATTACAATGGCCAAAATCTAGAACACTGACAACAACAAGTGTTGTCAAGGATGTGGAGCAATAGGGATTCTCGTTCATTGCTGGTGGAAACGTAAAATGGTACAGCCACTTTAGAAGACAGTTTGGTGGTTTCTTACAAAAGTAAACATATTCTTACCATATGATCCAGTAATCATGCTCCTTGGGATTTACCCAAAGGAGCTGAATACCTATGCCCACACAAAAACCTGCACACAGATACTTACAGCAGCTTTAATAATAATTGCCAAAACTCGGAGCAATCAGGATATCCATGAGTAAGTTAATGGATAAATTATGGTATATCCAGACAAAGGAATATTATTCAGCACTAAAAGGAAGGAAATGAGCTTTTAGCCAGGCACGATGGCTCATGCCTGTAATCTCAGCACTTTGAGAGGTTGAGGCAGGCAGATCACCTGACGTCAGGAGTTCCAGACCAAGTGGCCAACATAGTGAAACGCCTTCTCTAATAAAAATACAAAAATTAGCCAGGAGTGGTAGAGAGCACCTGTAATCCCAGCTAATCGGGAGACTGAGACAGGAAAATCGCTTGAACCCAGGAGGTGGAGGTTGTAGTGAGCTGAGATAGTGCCACTGTACTCCAGTCTGGGTGACAGTGAGACTGTGTCTCAAAAAAAAAAAAAAAAAAAGAAAAATGTGCTATCAAGCCATGAAAAGACATGAAGAAAACATAAGTATTTATTACTAAGTGAAAGAAGCCAGTCTGAATAGCTACAGACTGCGTGATTCCAACTATATGACATTCTGGAAAAGGCAAATTATGGAGACAGTAAAAAGATCAATGGTTGCCAGGGTTTAGTGGGGGAGGGAGGCAGAGCACAGAGGATTTTTTAGAGCAATGCAACTAATCTATATGATACTATAAAACATATCTACTATAATAGTAGATATGTCATTATACATTTGTTTAAATCCATAGAATGCACAACACCAAGAGTGAACCCTAATGTAAACTATAGACACTGGGTGATAATAATGTGTCAATATAGTTTCATCAATTGTAATAATGTACCACTCTGGTGGGGGATGTAAAACGGTGCATCCATTTTTCAAACGGATATCCATCAAATGGCTAATGAGGAAGACTATGCATGAATGGGGCACAGAGCATACAGAAAATCTCCTTACCTTTTGTTCACTTTTGTTGTAAACTTAAGACTGCTCTTAAAAATAAAGCCTATTTTAAAAAAAACCATTACATCTATTTTTATATTGAGATTCCAGTTAGAAAGAATTTGCCTAAAAGCATAACCTAAATATACCTGGTATCTTTATATCAAAGTTCTACTCCCTAAGATTAAGTATCTGTTATGTTATTATACAAACACATTTTTTCCTATTAGTAGTAAGATCTAATGACTTCAAAGGAACACATTCAAAGATCTTTTAAAGTTAAAAGTGAAGTTATTTTCAAAAACGAGGACCCAAGGGTGGAGCAGAAGAAAGCACCTTTGTTCTGTGGTTACAGAAAAAAAAAAAAAAAAAAGCTAGTTTCCTTTGAGATGAGAGAAGTGATACAGATGTGCATTGTAGATGAGGCTTTCCCTAAAAGGTATTTAGTAGAAAGGGGAAGGACAAAGTATAAATCCTCTTCCTACAGAGGAAGAACCACCCTTCTATTTTCCCAGGAGAAGCATCTCAAGAAAAATAAATATCATATAACACAGGATGAGATAGCATCCAAAAGAAATAGAATCAACACATCAACAGATTTAGAAATGTAGTAAGATATAAAATCATATTTATTTTTATTTTTGAGACAGAGTCTCGCTCTGTTGCCAGGATGGAGTGCAGTGGTGTGATCCTGGCTCACTGCAACCTCTGCTTCCTTGGTTCAAGCGATTCTCCTGCCCTAGACTCCCAAGTACCTGGGCCTACAGGTGCTCACCACCATATCCAGCTAGTTTTTGTATTTTTAGTAGAGACAAGGTTTCACCACGTTGGCCAAGATAGTCTCGATCTCCTGACCTCGTGATCTGCCCACCTTGGCCTCCCAAAGTGCTGGGATTACAGGTGTAAGCCACCGTGCCTGGCCAGTCATTTAACTTTAAAAATTATGGCAAAATATACATAAGTCAAAATTTATCATTCAAACCATTGTGAGTGTATAGTTTAGTGTCATTAAATACATTCACAGTTGTGCAACTTACCAACAACAAAAAGTTTTATTTCTTACATTTCATTATTTTATAACAATTAGTTTGCAAAAGGCTTAAGTCTATTAAAATAAGTCTAATAAAAATAATGTCTTATTAATTTGCCAACCGACATTTTTCAAACTCTAGTAACCTTCTTAATACTATTATCCTAAATATACTACTCATTCACATGAAACTTTTTTAAATAAAACTTTTATGAGAATCAGGATTGTAAGCCAACATGGATGAGGAAATAGGACTTAGCAAAGACAGAAAAGACCACCTCTGTACTCCACAACTTCAAAACTTACCTTATTTTCTTCAACCAATTTGGAAATGAGATCATCTCTAGAAACTAAAAACAAACATTTCACATAACTATGATAACAGTAACTTGCTACATTGAAATCACAGTGAGAAGCTTTAAATTTTTTATGTCTATTTTTTGTAGAGATAAGAACCCAACTATTTCCATCATATTTTTATAGATTAGAAACTGTTATGGAATTATCAAGAAACTAGTCCACAGTCATTTGCAATGGTAAATGCGGTCTCTGAAGGATGTTATGCTGAGAAGGAGTATGATCAAAGGATATGTGTTAGTGAGATCACTCTAACAAAGGTACAATAAAGGAAAGGAGATGAATTTAGTAGCTGTTAAAGTAACTGACATATGAGTAAATGACAATTCAATAAAGTAATGACAATAAGGACTATCTCTCACTGGTCATGACAACAAAGATGCAGAGGAAAAACAGATATATGAAACAGTAAACAGAGAGCACTTTAGGACTTGGTGGCTTACTGGTGGGGTAAAAGCAGCAAATGAGACAAGGAGAACAACTAGCATTCAGACTTGGGCAGCAGGGTGAACAGTGGACTCTTCAGGTACATAGGGAATACAGAGCATGGAGCAGGTAAAGAAAGAGTGAAACACTTAAGTTTTTCACGTTTTGACATCTGCAAGGTATCCAAATGCAGATATTTAGCTGACAGTAACATACTGGTCAAGAACTGAGGATGACTTTGCATGGAAAAAAAGATTGGAAACCACTCAGAGCATATATAGTGAAAAGAAAACCAAAGACAGAAAATTGTGGAACAGTTTGGCATTATATACCAGTAGCCAAAAAGTGTAAACTTATCTGAGAGTAATTGCCTTCACAGAAAAATTCACAGAGATCAGTTTTGTTTCACTTAAATATTCTAAAGCCAGAAATTATAAAACACATAAAACTCACATTTTATATAGGATATACCTTTGAAAAACTATACTTTTTGAATATACGAATACTCGGAATAAACTCTAATTTAAAATATACGAAGGATAAAAAAGATGAACTATATGACTTTTTTTGGAAAATTCTACTAACCAAAATAAGAATAGAAGTGTTTTACTTGGAAGAACAATTTATTCATTTTAAGTACTATAAATATGTATGTAAATGCTTATTGTTAATAAACTTGATTACATTTTTAATCCATTGAAGCAAATATTCAAAGGCATGTCTTTTATTAATGTAGTTCGAACAACTAATTGTACCTTTAAGTAATAAAATATATGTCAAGTCTATAATTCAATATATGTCAAGTCTATAATTCAATATTATGCATCTAGTTGGCATTCAGACAGACTTCCTTTTCCTTGTGTCAGTTTGAAATTGTGTTTTAATCTTCATTTTTAATGGTCTTGCACAAACTCTTTATAAAATTCAAAAATAAAGCATTAATCCAACAAGAAAGTAACATAAAAATTCAGAGGGCCAACTAATATAATAGAAAGATAACTGTTCTAGGTCCAGCTATTCACTTGCTGTGGGTCTTTGGGTACAGTCAGTGTAGATCCTTTTCTATCTTCTACGTAATGTGTATATCTTCTTATCTTTCTGAAAAGGTTGCTGCAGTGCTCAAACGAGATAATGTGGCAGCATCATAAAATGTACATGTATTTTTGTAGGCACACAATTACAGAAAGACAGAAAATTATCCAGGGGCATTGTCAGTGAGAACTTCACACAGTAATTTACTACTGTAAGAAAAGGGAATATTTTCTGCTAAAAGCAGTAAGTCAACACATTGAATAAATTACTCTTGCTCTATTATTTTTTATCACTTCCATTTCCTTTTTGGTATTATCAGCCCCCATTACAGCCACAGAGCAGAAAAGGTGAACTGGAGAGAACACTAGGCTTGGAGTTAGGAGATCCAGGTCTAGGTTTTACTTTTTCATTTTTTTTTCCTTTTGTAACTCTGGGAAATATGAATAGCTTTGAGTACTGAATGAAATAATTTATGTGAAAGCTCAGTGTAAACCATGATGTATTAGTCACATGAAGCACTGCACTATAACTCTGTGACCTCTATCATTGAGACTATCTGGAAACTGCTTTACAGTAAAGTACTAGCAACAGTGGTATGATAAAGGGCTGATGGGTTACAATAAACATGACTGAACACCTTGGGATCAAGTCTAGGCTGTTTCATTTCCTGGCTCTGTCACCTTTGAGGATTTATCTATAAAAAGAGGAGATTAAGCTCTCTTTAAGGTACCTTACAATTTCCATGTCTACAAATATATGTTAACCAAAATAGATTGATAACACGAAGAATGGAGAATCTGACATGATGAATTGACAGAATCAGTAAGTTATCAAGGATTCATGGCCTTATTATTTTATTATCCAATATTCAATCTATTGTTTTACTTTTTTGCCAAATATTAAATCCAGATGTCTAGAAACCAAATATTCCCAAGTCCACAAAAAAGCTGGAAAAAAACTAAATAAGGACTTGTTTACAATTAAAAGGGCCAAATCCATTATTAACAACATTCCTTTCTAACTCAGTACTACAGGTAGAAGGGAAATCTGCAATTTTTTACATACAGCACTGTGGAAAATACCAGTAACACTTGCCACTTTAAGAATGTGGGATCTTAAGAGTTTTTCGATGAAATCTCAAAAAACAAACAAGAAGCTGATTTCCAGCATCTAGTTTCATACTTAGATCAGATTTGAGCTGTGAAGTAGCAGTCTCCAACTCTTCTTTTTTTTTCTGTTCCTGGGCCAGTAGTTCTTGAGTGCTCTGTATAGAATCCCGTAGAGCAATGCAGTTTTGCTGCAAAATGTGCACCTGAAATTGCATCAGAAAAACTCCTTTTCTGTAAGATAAAGATTTCTAATAAACTACCTTATATCACATGTGTAAGGAACATTCCAATCTTAATGTCACTGAGAAGCAACAAGAAGTTAGTCTATGTTACAGTTAAAATCTCAATAAAATGCGGTCTTGGAGCGGTGCCACCCAATAGAACCTTCTGTGCACTCTCCAATGCAAACAGTCCACTAGCCACACATGGCTACTGAATACTTGAATGTGGCTAGTGTGTGAAGAAATAAATATTTTATTTAACTGATTTAAATAGCCAAATGTGGCTAATGGTTACCATATTGGCACTGCAAGTTAGAGCAACAAAGGGTCATTTGTAAATTCCTAAAGTAGAATCTTAGTTATAATTCAGTTATGAAGAAAAACCATTGGTTAAAAGATTATATCATCCAAAAAAATTATTTTAAAATATGAAAATATCAATTGACTCAGAATTTAAAGTATGCTAAATTGTATGTAGATACTTCAAATAATAAATACGAAGGTAAAAATATGTTAAAATAAATAATGATAATTGAAAACAGCAGTGTAAACATAGTCCTGATTGTTTTACTTATTGATAACCTTTGCTTCCAGTGTTAGATCAGTTTAGCCTTTCTTTTTTTTTTTTTTTTTAATTTATTTTATTGCATTTTAGGTTTTGGGGTACATGTGAAGGACATGCAAGATTGTTGCATAGGTACACACGTGGCAGCGTGATTTGCTGCCTTTCTCCCCATCACCCATATTTGGCATTTCTCCCCATGCTATCTCTCCCCAACTCCCCACCTCCCACTGTCCCTCCCCTATTTCCCCCCAACAGACCCCAGTGTGTAGTGCTCCCCTCCCTGTGTCCATGTGTTCTCATTGTTCAACACCCGCCTGTGAGTGAGAACATGTGGTATTTAATCTTCTGCTCCTGTGTGAGATTGCTGAGAATGATGGTTTCCAGGTTCACCCATGTCCATGTCAGACATACACAGCATGAGACCAGGGCAATGCCTTCCAAAATCAATCTCTATAGCAGAAAGTGGATAGTATAAGGCAAAGATATCTTTCCTTAGGAGCCAAGAGTCCACCTCTATAAAGCCTGAGGTAAATTAACCTCTCTGGTCCTTAGCTCTCTGATTTATAAATTAAGAGCATTTAATAATGACATTAGGGTCTTTCTTATTTTGCACTAACTTAAAAAAACTGTAGTAAGATTGTTAACATATTACTAACAAAAAGTAAATATTTTAGTAAATCTAGAGGAAATTAGTAAAATGTTAAGTTTATAGGTAAAATATCAATTTTTGTTTGGTTTCACATTCCAAATATACATAAGGAGAGGAATTCTTTCTACCTGTTTTCGTTCTACCTCCACTGTTGATGCCATTTCTTGTATTTTGAGGAGCATGGCTGATCCTGATTTCTCTAAAGATTCCCTAAGGTACTTCTCCTGAGCCAGTTGTCTCCTTAGCTACAAAGCAACACTGCAGTTAGGTAAGACCAACTGAACATCATACTATTTCAACAAACATCAAAGTTACCTAAGAAGTTTGTCAGACATGCCATCTCACCCCCCAACAGTCTTAATTCATTTATGACTACTCAGAAACATGCTTTTGTTTCTCCCTGGATTACCTAGGAATACCTCCTAAGGAATGTAGATCAAAATTTATTGCTCTCATCCTCCTATAGTTTAGGTCTGTTTTCCAAACTGGAGGTTAAAACCCATTCGTAAATTGAAAGAAGCGCTTAGAAAAAGGGGGAAAAAAAGACTAGAAAAAAAGATCAGAGTACATAGGAAGTAGTAAGGGGAAGTTCTGCTTTGTGAAATGTTTGTGTATATATGTATGTGTGTTGCAGTGTAAAATATATGTCCAACAATGGATTGTCAAAAAAAAGTTTGAAAAACACTAGTAATTCTTTGTGTATTTTCTGTATTTCTATATTTTCTGGCTTTATTTTTCAATTCTAATTTTCCTGTATTTTGATTTATCTATATATTTTTTATCCTTCAGTATTACAAATCTCTCTCTGAAAACTGTTTTCATTCTGTTTTGGAATTTAGAGTTCTAAACAAATAATGAAATAACCATTAAGTAGCAGACAAAACTGATACTCAAAGAATTTAGGTGCTGTAATATTGTGATATAATAAGAAATATATATTTAGTCTCTGACCCTGGTTCCTAGCACATAGCTCATAAAAACCTTGGAATCACCTCAAAAGAGTGTCTTTTGTGTGCTAATGAATTATTGGCTGGGGTGGGGGAAGATAGGTAGCTGTGGTGGGGGCTGGTCCCCAGAAAGACCAAGGCATGATTAGAGGATTGGGACTTCTAGCCCTCCTTTCAACCTCTAATGATGGGAAAAGGGCTGTAAGGGAAGTTGATCATCAGTGGCCAATGATTTAATCAATCATGTCTATGTAATGAAGCCTCCATAAAATTCAGAAGAACTAGGTTCAGAGTGCTTCTGGATAGCTGAACACATGGAGGTGCTTGGAGGGTGATGAGCCCCAGAAAGGGCCTGCGCCCCTTCCCACATGCCTTGCCCTAAGCATCTCTTTCATCTGGCTGCTCAACAGTATCCTTTGTAATGTCCTCTATAACAAATGTGTGTAAATGAAGTGTCTGAATTCTCTGAGCTATTCTAGCAAATTACTGAAACTTGTGGAGAGGCATCATAGGAACACCGATTTTTTGCAAGTCAGTTAGAAGGACAACTTGGGGCTTGCAATTGGCATCTAAAGTGGGGGGCAATCTTGTGAGACTGAATCATCACCTATCTCCAGGTAGATAGTGTCAGGACTCAATTGAATTAATTGAGGACACTCAACTGGTGTCCACGAAGATCAGAATTTCTTGGTGTGTCACTGGGTGTCAGAACTGTTGTGCTGTGAGGTATGTAAGAGTGGAAAAACACACTTTGGTTTTTTTCCCTATTTTGGAGGCACACTGACCTTATTTCTGTCAATAAATGACTATAAAAAGAATCACACAAAATAAAAAGAAGGTTAAGCGTCTCTTTCATTATTAGGTAAAGAGATCCCTTCCAATTGAAACGGGAATTGCAGAGAATGCTATTCCTTTTAAGAAGTGATGTGAAACTGAAAGATGTTCTATTTTAAAATATCACTGTAGATGACATTGAGTACCCTCTACCTGTTTTCTAAATTGTACACATATTTTTTCCTCTATGGATAATATATTTTATATTTTTTAAAATGTTTCTTAAAAGTTAAAAAAGGTTAAAAATGTGTTGGGGTAAAACTATTACAAGATTGATCATTTTGGAAATGCTCTATAACTTTTTAAATCATATCCTTGATAAAATGACATACAGGTTTTTCCAATTTTTCACTATTCTAAATACTGCTCTCCTGAACATACTTGTGAGTAGAACTTTCCTTACTTTTCTGATTATTTCCTTAGGACAAATTCCTATAAGAAGAATCACTAGGTTAAAGGTATAAATGTTTTTAAAAATTTTTGATACATACTGTAATTTTCTAATTATTACCTTCCTATCTTACTATTTGAATAAATCTCATCAGTACTATGTATTAAAATTTGCTTAAATCTCTTCTGATGTAATAAATGAAAACTAACATCTTAATATTTCTGTATTTCTTTGGTTACTATGAGATATCTTCTAATATTGTTATCAGCTCTTTATATATTAATAAACTGTCAATACTTATCCTTTGTCCATTTTTTAGGGGGTATTTTTAGATAATTTTATGGTTTTTTTTGAGTTTTTTTTTTTTTTTTTTTGAAACAGGGTCTCACTGTGTCAACCAGGTTGAGTGAAGTGGTACAACCATGACTCATTGCAGTCTTGACCTCCCAGGCTCAAGTGATCCTCCCACCTCAGCCTCCTGAGTACCTGGTACTAAAGGAGTGTGCCACCATGCCCAGCTGATTTTAAAAATTTGCTATTGATCCAGGGTCTCACATTGTTGCCAAGGCTGGTCTCAAATTTCTGGGCTCAAGTGACCCTCCTGCCTTAGCCTCCCAAAATGCTGAGATTACAGGTATGAGCCACTGTGCCTGGCAGTTTTGAGTTTTGGGGGGGTTTTTGGAGACAGGATCTCACTCTGTGGCCAAGGCTATAGTGCAGTGGCATGATCACTGCAGCCTCAACCTCACAGGCTCAACTGATCCTTCCACCTCAGCCTCCTAAGTAGCTGGGACCACAAGTGTACACCACTGTGCCTGGCTAATTTTTTTTTTTTTTTTTTTTTTTGGTAGAAATGGAATTTTGCCATGTTGCTCAGGCTAAGTTCTTTAAAAGGGAAGACTATTAACTCTTTGCCTAGTTGTGTTATAATGCCTTATTACAGGAGTCCCCAACCCCTGGGGCCACAGACTGGTACTGCTCTGTGGCTTGTTAGGAACCAGGCCACAGAGCAGGAGGTGAGCAGTGGGTGAACCAGCCCTACCGCCTGAGCTCTGCCTTCTGTCAGATCAGTGGCAGCATTAGACTATCACAGGACCATGAACTCTAATGTGAACTGTGCAAGCAAGGGATCTAGGTTGCGTGCTTCTTTTCAGAATCTAACTAATGCCTGATGATTTGAGGTGGAACAGTTTCATCCCAAAACCATTCCCCTCAACTCCCCAACCCCATGGAAAAACTGTCTTCCACAAAACTGGTCCCTAGTGCCAAAAAGGTTAGGGACTGCTGCTTTATTAGTTTTGCTTTTTATATGTAGAAGTATTCTTCTACATATAAAGGTCAGTGGTCAAATCTACTGACCTTTTTATAATTCCATTCTTTTTAAGCTTAGAAATTGCGTATTTACTCAATGATATGTTAAACATTACAATCTTATGTAAGAATGAGCCATTTTATTTGTGGTTATATTTTTTCAGATTTTAGTATCAGATTATAATTATATAGAGTAGCTTAGTATACTTTTCTAAACTTTGTGTCAAATTATACAATTTGTTCAAGATAAAATTTATTCCTTGAAAGTTTCAAAATACTCACCCAGGAAATTATCTCATTTAAATTTTAGTTGCATCACTGTCAAATGTGATTCAATCTCTAGTTCATTCGGAATTAAATATTTCACTCTTTTAAATTCTGTGTTAATCACTCCTATTGTGTATGCTTCAAAGCATTCAGCTAGCCACCTTTTTAAAGAATGGCCACTTTCAAACACAGACATTTTCCTCTCTTATACATGGGCCACTTTCAAAAACAGACATTTTCCTCTCTTATACATGATATACCTATAATGTGCTGTACAAAAGCATATTGCAAAGAGAATGCTTTAATACTGAAGTATTTATTTCTGAAGTACTATTAAGGGCAATCAGTTAATCCATTGAATGTTTATCATATCCAGATTTTGTGTCTATCTTATATTTATTATATCTTAGGAAGATAAATACCACACTTCTTCTATCTGTATATAATCCTCTGTCATAGGCTGATTGTGTCCTCTAAAATTCTTACGTTGAAGCCCAACATCTGCTACCACACAAGGAGACTTTATTTGGAGATAGGGCCTTTCTACAGGCGATTAAATTAAAACAAAGCCACTGGGGTGGACCCTAAACCAATCTGACTATATCCCTCTTAGAAAAGATTTAGACACACAAAGACACCAGAGATGGGTCTACACAAAGAAAAGAGCATGTGAGGACCCCGTTAGAAGGTGGACACCTTCAAGCCAAGGAGAAAGGCCTCAAGAGAAACCAAATCTGCTAACACCTTGACTTTGGACTTCAAGACTCCAGAACATATAAATAAACAAATTTCTGTTTACACCACCAAGTCTTTAGGACTTTGTTATGGCAGCCCCGCAAAATAATACACCCTTTCTATTTCACATGGCCTCAGAATGCCCATGTTTGACTAGCGTAGTACTTCTGCATGTCTTTGACAGAGTTTAATCAAAATTCAAGACTTTACCATAGAACCAAGAATTAAGAATAAGACTTTCCTAGTAAAAAATAATGTTAAGTGGCAATCCAAAAGAGAAAAGATTGTCTTTTCAACAAACAGTGCCAGAAACACTGGACATCCATATACCAAGAAGAAATTCATCTAGATACAGATCTCATACCTTTCATAAAAATCAGCTCAAAATAGATCAAAGACCTAAATGTAAAATGAAAACCTACAAAATCTCTTAGAAGATTATGCAAAAGAAAATCTAGGTGACTTGGGTTTGTTGACTTTTTAGATACAATTCTAAAATTACAATCCATGAAAGAAAAAATTGATATACTGGACTTCATTAAAATTAAAAGTTCCTGTTCTGTGAAAGACAACTAAAAGCATAAAAAGATAAGCTATGCAGTAGGGGAAAATATTTGTGTAACACATCTTTGATAAAGGACTGGTACCCAAAATATACAAAGAACTCTTAAAACATAACAGTAAGAAATAACCCAGTTAAAAAATGGGGTAAAAGTCTAACAGATAACTCACCAAAGGAGATATACGGATGGCAAATAAACACATGAAAAGATGCTCAATGTCATTATATCATTAGGGATTGCAAATCAAAACAAGATACCACTACACATCTATTGGAATGGCAAAAAATTCAAAACACTGACAAGACCAAATGCTGGTGAGGATGTGCAGTAACCATAACTCCTATTCCTTGCTGATGGGCATGAAAAATGATACAGCCATTTTGTAAGACAGGTTGGCAGCTTCATGCAAAGCTAAACATAGGCTTACCAGATGATCCAGCAATTATACTCCTAGGTATTATATTTACTCGAAAAAGCAGCAAACTTATGTCTACGTAAGAACCTGCACACAATGTTTACAGCAGCTTTACTCATAATTGCCAAAAATTGGAAGCAAACAATATGTCCTTGAATAGGTGAATGGATAAACAAATTGTGGCACATACAATAGAACACTGTTCAGCTATATAAAGAAATGAGTTACTGAGCCAGGAAAAACCATGATAAAAAAGAAGTCAGTACAAAAAGGCTACATACTTACTGCATGATTCCAACAATAACACAACTACAGAGACAAAAAAAGAAAATCAATCGTTGTCAGGGGCTTCGGGGAAGACATGAGGAGGGATGGGTAGGTGGAGCACAGGGCATTTTTAGGGCAGTGCATCTATTCTGTGTGATCCCATAATGATGAATACATGGCATTACGCATTTGTCAAACCCACAGAACTTTACGGCATGATGAATAGTGAATTTTAACATACTTCACTAAATGATGGCTCAATATTGGCTCGTCAAATGTTACAAAAGTACCATACTAATGCAAGATGTTAATAATAGGGAAACTACAGGAGTGGAGAGAAGGGTATAGAGGAACTCCGTGTTTTCTGCATCATTTTTCTGTGAACCTAAAACTGCCCTAAAAATAGTCTATTAAAATATCTTAAAAATAATACATTCTAACTATGAACAATCAAGCTTTTATCAGAAATTACTGGCAAATAAAATACTCAATGTAAGACAATTTTCCAAATACTGATGCTTACCACCTAAGCACTAAAATTTAGAACCTTAAAAATAATTTTGCATAAGAATTTTCCTTAAAAATATGTCTACTTCTCTATTTTGTATAACAGAATCTTTTAAATATAATTTGACCCACTTAATTTGAACTAACAAAAATTATTAATACCATTATATCACGGAATATTGAGGTTTCAGGCCGCTGCCAGAATATACTGAGTTAGTAATTATACTGATTCTTCCACTGTTTTCAGCTGCAAATTTTTAGTCCAACAGCTTTTAGCAGCCACCTACTTCATATTTCCCAATCTGCTATCGACTAAAACAAGCTGAAATGAAAGTTTAAGGTAAAATTAGATGAGCAGACTTACTAATAACTTTTTATTTTAAATACAACTTTAGATTAAAAGGCCTTTGCATGAAAGCGTCCACTTAACTACAGTATAGGGGCTGCCACAAGTGATAACTATTTCCTTCCTGGCTCACAGAGCATTTATTTTTTATTTCTAGTTTTATGGCAGTATTGAGGTAAAAGGAAGTCTTAATGTCATATAAGGGCAGAAACTTTCACTTGAATTCAATGTGGCATATTTTTAAAGTCTCCCTACTACATAGTCACATATTTCCTTCTTCAAACGTTTCTTTTCATTCTCTCTTTCAGCTTTCTTGATTTCCCTAGTGCAATTCCAACACCTCCTCCACCCTCCATCTTTTTGTCTTACCTCCTGAATTTTAAGGTTCATTTTACGTTTTGTGGTCTTCAGTTCCTCTTCAATAACTGCTGCATTCTTCTAAAAGTAGAAGGAAAAAAGGTTCTAAATAATCTGAAATGACAGGAAAAAATTGTCTATAGGTATTATTGGATCAAATCAGGTTTTTTTTTCTGGCAACCTATACATACATGCCATTTTTAATATGGTTATACCTCTTTGTTATAAGCCCAAAGTAATTATTACCCTGAGTTATTTAGCAGGAAGGTTATTTTATTACATATAAGGTTATTTTATTATATATGCATATTATATATACATGATTTCTATAATTTCCTCTTTTATATCATAAATAGTGGTTAATTACACCCACCTCCTATATAAGATTCAGTAATTAACGGATAATCTGGTAATCAAAAGACATTTTACTTACAGGGTAAATTCTTAATTTTTTTAAGAACTCTATTTTTTCCACCTTCAAATATTATTCATGCTTATGAGCTGAGGATAAAAGCTTTCCCTACTTATTCTCTTTTTTATTAAGATGAATGGCACCACAATCTCAGATGTAAAGGCTCAGAGCCATCTTTGCCTTCCTTACTGCCACCAGTTCCTCCCAGTACCATATTCTAACATATCTTTTTTTTTTTTTTTTAAAGAATATTCTTCTTTCTTTTCAAAATGCCACAACCCTAGATCAGACCTAATTTGGCTCATGCCTCAAATAATGCCATGGATTCCTAATTGGTTTCCCTGCCTCCAAGTTCTCTATTTTCAATATCCTGTAATACTGCTAAATTTGTTTTCCTGTTTTCATTATGTCACTTCCATATCAAAAATCTTAATCTTTCAAGTAGTTGGGGTTGATCCTATGGGGAGTGCTGCCTTGAAAGGATCAACCTCAACTACTAATTATTATTGACTTTGAGCTGCTCTATGTCATTGCTAGCTAATACCCAACTTATTTCCCACAAACAAATCCTCACTCTTGAAAGACTAGTTTATACATTTCCCCTAGCTGTACCCAGTAGAAACATCTGGGTTCAAACCTGAGTAACAAGAAGATGACAGGCATGTGTGATCTTAGACAAGTGATTTCTCCCAGGGAGCCAGTACTATCATTGTTAAAAAATAGGAACAGTAATATCCTACTTCCCAAGGTTTTGCAAAGATTAAACAAAATAATACGTTGACCATCGATTATGTTGCCTAGCCCATGAAGGGAGAACAGCATTGTCAGTTTCTTTTCCAAGGAGTCCTTATTCTTTGCTGCCTCTGCATATGCTCCTTGAAATTTCCTCACCCCTATACTTTGCTTCTAAAGGTCCTATCCCTTTCCTGAAGCCTACCTAATCTATTCTAGATAGGGCGTGCTCACCCTTTCAGACATGTCTGAACACAAAGCCCTTACTCGGCAATATTCACTTTTTGTCCTATACTATACCGTAACATTTCCTATACTCCTATTTTTCCCTTATTGAATTTTTCATGCTGTGGCTTGTTCTCCCAATAAGCATAAGAGTTCCTGAAGAGCACAGGCTCTGTCTCACACCTCTGGACCCTTACCATCACTTGTATGGGGTAAATGTTGTCTAAATAATCAATCACGGACAGCACACAGTGGTTTAGGTTATCAATGCAAATGTCATAGGCCAAGAGTCCTCAAATCAACATGTCAAATGTCAAATGCCGAGAATCTTCATATCAACATCACCTATTTTTAAAAGTCAGTGTCATAGGTCTGTTGCCTCCTCCAGCTAACACATAACAGCGCGTACTTCAGGACTCTAGACTCAAACCTTTGTTTGCGAGGCAATCTCCAGAGTGGCAGTCAACCTTTGCACCTCATCTTGTGCCTTGTCTTCTTCCTCTTTTACAGCTCTCAGTTGCTGGCGCAAATTCATAACTTCGAGATGTAACAGTTTCAGGTCCTTAGAATGCTCGTCCTGTACTGTATTCAGTTGATCTTTCAGAAAAGCTACCAGATAGCACAGGAGGGACATCAAGCAATAGAAAGTCAGTAAAGGAAATCAAGCACCTACACAGGACCAAATTTCTGATGATTCTTATCTCTATACCTGTTTTCTGAGGATTCAAATCCTTTTCAGTTTGCAGGCGAAAGATGTTCATCTTCAAGGACTGAATGAGGCTTTCAAGACGGCACATTCGATTTACCAGAAACTCACAGTTCTTCCATAAAATGTCAGTTTTTCCTGCACAAATTACTTCATTTTGAATAGGACTAATGACTTTCTGGCTCTCCAGGTCTTCTAAACAGCTTGGAGTTTCCAACTGGCCTCTGGACAAAGATCCCAATAAAACAATATTATGCAATGCAATTTCTACTACAGTAATCCCAACAATTGAGTCAATGTAATATTTCCAGTTAAGAATAACTGGAGCGTGACATCACCAACATGGCAGGTCTCTGACTCTCCCTCCATGTAGGGATACACTAAATAAACATCTATTCACAGATCTATTCCCTCTGAGACAAAGTCAGAAACAAGTTGAGAGACTCTTCTGTATCTGGCAACTGAGAAAATACTCACATTGACTAGGTAGGAAAAGCTGAGGCACACTCAGGCCCAAACTCCACTCCAGGCACTGTAAGAAGGTATCCCCAACACCCACCCTTTCCCTGAGGAGAGTAGGGTTTGGACCACATATTTAGAGCCCTAACTCTAAGATTCCCCACAGTGTGGCTCGATTCACCTGGCTCTAGGGGCAGAAGGGATTAGGCATACATGAGTCTCCCTAGACTGTAGAACAAAGAGGTGATTATACATGGGTGTGTAAGCATTTACAGAGGCTTCATCCCCCAGGATCAGGGTAGAGAAAGGACTAAAACTCAAAGCTCCCAGTTTCTGCTTAGAAGAGGTTTGCCAGTGTACTCTGTCAACTGCTGCTGTTAAGAGTGGAGTTTCATACAAGCCTGCACCAGAGAATTAACTGGGCTGACAAACAGCAACCTTTGGCAGCCCCCAAACCTATTCCCCTGGCTCATTCCATCAATAACTCCACTCTACCACTTCCTCCTGGAAAAAGTTTTTCCATGTATCAAGTGCCCCAACTTTTAAAACTTCTACTTGAGGGACTGCATCCTAAATATCCTAGCTCTAGGGGTAGAAAGGATTAGGAATACAAGACTCTCATATGAGACTCACGGGTTGCAATACCAGGAGGTGGTTTTAAACAGGAGTGTAAGCAGTTACAGGGACTACCCCTCTTGGAAGCAGTGAAGAGAAAGTGATAAAACACAGTTTTGCTTTTGTCTAAAAAGGATTTCTCTGTACATGCTTCCAGTGAATAATTGATGGTCTGGCTTCTAACTAACTTACATCAGGGAGTTAATGGGGCAGGCAAACAATACACCTCCGGCAGTCTAAATGAGAGCTTGGTACTTGCCAAGATTTCTCCCCTAGCTTGCCCCAGTGATAACTCCAAGTCTACAGAAGCTTCCTATACGTAGTTTGTCCACTCATCGAGTGTCGTAACTTCTACAGCTCTCATACAAGGACTACCTCCTTAGACATCCAGCTCTGGGAGCTGATTTGGCTCTGCATTTCCAAGTATCTTTAGGCCACAGAAAACAAAGAGGTAGATATACAATGGGCCCACTTCCAGTGGCCATATCCTCACAAGATGCAGTCTGAATGACAGTACTATAGGTATTTGCCACAGAGCTTCTCCCTGGCTTAAAGAGAGAAAAATGCCTGCCTTTGCGCAGATAGATAATGCCTGCTTTAGTGCAATAAGGGATAAATACCTGCTCTCAGCTTCACCCTGCGGATAGAAGGAACTGGAACCTGCATCTAACACTGCAATATTTTCGGCTGCATCTAGAGAGCATAGCTTCTGTCTTACCGCTCTCATGATACTAACAAGACTTGGCACATCTTAATCTTCTGGGGCCACCAAAAATAGAGAGATCGGATTGTACAAATACAGAGATTTGAGAGATGTATTATAATTTCTGGCTATATGAATTGGTAAGATCTCCTACACGAGGGCCAGTTTGACAAGACTGGGAGAGGTTACTGTCTTATTCAATCCACAGAAACCAACACAGGGCTTTAAAAAAAAATGAAGACATAGGAAAATGTTCCAAATAAAAGAACAAGATAAATCTCCAGAAACCAATCCTACTGAAATGGAGATATGTGGTTTATCCAGGAAGACATTCAAAATAATGGTCATAAAGATGCTCACCAAGGTCAGGAAAATAATGCAAGAACAAACAGAATTTCAACAAAAGACAGTAAGAAAGTATAAAAAAGTACCCAACAAATCATATAGTGAAGAATACTATAATAAAACTGAAAAAATTCAATAGAGGGGCTCAATGACAGACTATATCAAGTGGAAGTGAATAAGTAAACCTGAGGACAGGTCACTGAAAATCATCCAACGTGAGAAGCAGAAAGAAAAAAATGGAAATGAGTAGATAGTTTATGGAACTTATGAGATACCATCAACAGAACAATATGCCCATGATCACAAGTGCAGAAGACAAAGTAAAAGGAACAGAAAACGCATTCGAAGAAATAGCAAAAACACTTCCCAAGCCTGGGGAATGATATAGAAATCCAGATCCAAGAAGCCTAAAGGATGACAAATAAGATGAATTCAGAGTTTCATAGTCCCATACTTAGACACTTACACAGTTTGGACATTTGTCCCCTCCAAATCTCACGTTAAAAAGTGATTCCCACTGTTGGAGGTAGGGCCTTGGCGGGAGCTGTTTGGGTCATGGGGCAGATCACTTATGAGTGGCTTGGTAATGAGTGAGTTCTCACTTTTAGTTCACACAGAGTTGGCTGTCTAAAGGAGCATGGCATCTCCTTCTCTCTCTCACTCCCTGTTTTACCATGTGACTCACCTGCTCCCCCTTTGCCTTCCACCATGATTGTAAGCTTCTTGAGGCCCTCATTAGAAGGTAAACAGATACTGGTGCCATGCTTTTATAGCCTGCAGAACTATGAGCCAAATATATGTCTTTTCTTTATAAATTACCCAGCCTCAAGTATACCCTTATAGCAGCACAAAATAGACTAACACAGAAAGTTGGTAATAGAGAGAAGCACTGGCATAAAGATACTTGAAAATGTAAAAGCAGCTTTGGAAATGGGTAATGGGCCTCCACTGGAAGAGTTTGGAGGGCTAAGAAGAACACAGGAAAACAAGGGAAAGTGGAACTTCTTAGAGACTTAAGTGGTTCTAACAAAAATGCTGCTAGATATGTAGACAGAGGACAGGCTGATGAAGTCTCAGATAAAAATGAGGAAGTTATCGGAAAATAGAGTAAAGGACACCCATGTGACACCCTAGCAAAGAACTTGGCTGCACTATGTCCATGTTCTAGGGATCTGTGGAAGTTTGGATTTTTTTTTTTTTTTTTTTTTGAGACAGTCTTGCTCTGTCTCCAGCTGCCAGGCTGGAGTTCAGTGGCTTGATCTCAGCTCACTGCAATCTGCCTCCCAGGTTCAAGCAATTCTCCTGCCTCAGCCTCCTGAGTAGCTAGGACTACAGGCACGCACCACCACGCCCAGCTAATTTTTGTATTTTAGTAGAGATGGGGAAGGACTACAGGTGCGCAACACCACGCCCAGCTAATGTTTGTATTTTAGTAGAGATGTGGTTTCACTACGTTGGCCAGGATAGTATTGATCGCCTGACCTCATGATCCACCCGCCTCGGCCTGCCAAAGTGCTGGGATTACATGCCAGGGAGTTTGAATTTAAGAGTGATGTCCTAAGGTATCCGGCAGAAGAAATTTGTAATCAGTAAAATGTTCCAAAAGTGACATGGCTGTTTTTAACAGCCTACAATTAGATGCAGGAGCAAAGAAATGGTTTAAGGTTGAAACTTACATTGAAAAGAGAAGTACAGTATAAAAATTTGGAAATTTTACACCCCAGCCATGTGGTAGAGAAAGAAAGAGAATTTTCAGGAAAGGAATTCAAGTGGCCTATGGAACAACCATTTGCTAGAGAGATTAGCATGACTAAAAGGAAGCCAGATACTAATAGCCAAGACAATGAGAAAAGGCTTTGAAGGCATTTCAGAAATCTCTGAAGCAGCCCCTCTTATCACAGTCCCAGAGGCGTAGGATGTAAGAATGATTTGGGGGACTGGGTGTCACTGCCCTGCACCACCTCAGGAGTGTTGCCCACATCCTGGCTGCTCTGGCTCTCACTATGGCTCAAAGGGCCCCAGATACAGCCTAGGCCACTGCTTCAATGGACACAGGCCATAAGCCTTCGCAGTTTCCATGTGATGCTAAGCTTGCAGACATACAGAACGTTAAGAATGAAGGAGGCTTAGCAGCTTCCACCTGGATTTCAGAGGATTTTTGAGAAAGCCTGGATGCCATGCAGAAGCTCTCTGCAAAGACTCTGCCCCTGCAGCAGGCTTCTGTTAGGGCAGTACTGAAGGGAAATGTGGGGTTGGAGTTCCTACAAACAGTCCTGCCCAGGGGAGCTGTGGGAATGAACCCACCCTCCAGACCTCAGAAGGATAGAGCCACTGGCAGCTTTCACTCTGAATCTGTAAAAGCCACAGGCACTCAACTTCAACCCTTGAGAGCAGCCATGGAGGCTGCAACCTGCAAAGCCAGGGGGGCAGAGCTGCTCAAGGCCTTGGGAGCCCACCTGGCACACCAGCGTGCCCAGGATGTGGGAAACAGAGTCATAGATTGTTTTGGACCTTTAAAGTGTGGAAACTGTTGCTCTTTTCTTTTAGCCAATTTCTTCCTTTTGGAATGGGAACGTTTACCCAATGTTTGTACCACATTATATCTTGGAAGTAAATAACTTTCTTTTTGTCTTACAGGTTCATAGGTAGAAATAACTTGAGTCTCAGGTGAGACTTTGGAATTTAGACTTGTGACTTTTGAATTAATGCTGGAATAAGTTAAGCCTTTAGGGAACTATTGAGAAAGGATGTTATTTTGCAGTGTGAGAAGGACATGAGATTTGGGGTAAAAGGGTGGAATGTTAGTTTGGATATTTGTCCCATCCAAATCTCATGTTGAAATGTGATCTCCCATTGTTGGAGGTAGGGCCTGGTGGGAGCTGTTTAGGTCATGGGGGCAGATCCCTCATGAATGCTTGGTGCCCTCCTCATGGTCATGAGTGAGTTCTCACTCTGTTAGTCCATACTGGTTGATTAAAGGACCCCGGTACCTCCTCCTCTCTCACTCCCTCTCTCACCATGTGACTCACCTGCTCCCCCTTTGCCTTTTACCATGATTGCAAGCTTCCTGAGACCTCACCAGAAGGTGAGTAGTTGCTGACCATGTGTACAGCCTGCAGAACTATGAGCCAAATATATCTCTTTATAAATTACCCAGCCACAAGTATTCCTTTATAGCAATGCAGAAGAGACTAACACAGACACATTACCATCAAATTGTCAAAAGTTGAAGACAAAGATTTTTAAAAGCATCAAGGGAAAAGTAGCTACAAGAGAACCCATATTAGACTATAAATGAAGTTTTCAACAGAAACCTAGTAGGCAAGCAGAAAGCAGAATATATAGTCAAAATCCCAAAAGAAAAATAAAACTGTCAACCAAGAATACTCTATCTTTCAAAATATGAATACAATCCTATCTTTCAAAAATGAAGAGGCAATAAAGACTTTTTCAGACAAACAAAAAGTTTATCAACATTACAAGAAAAGCAAAAAAATAAATAAATAAAAACTTATTCAAGCTGAAGGAAAAGGACAATAATTAACAAACGAAAATATATGAAAGCATAAAAATCACTAGTAAAAGCACTGTCAACTTCAAATCACTCTAATGCTGCAATAGTAGTGTGTTAATCAATTACATCTCTAGTATAAAGGTTAAAAGACAAAACTAATAAAAACAACTACAACTACAATAATTTGCTAAGGGATACACATTATAAAAATATGTAATTTGTGACATTAAGAACATAAATTGTAGGAGCAGGGAGAGGGAAAGTGTGGAGTTTGGATATGCAGTAAAAATTAAATTATTACCTTAAAATAGCCTATTGTGTTTTTTGTAATCCTCAGAATAACCATACAACAAATTGTGAACACATTGGATAACCTAGAAGAAATGGACAAATTCCTAGAAACATGTAACCTACCAAGACTGAATAATGAAAAAACTGAAAATCTGAACACACCAATAAAGAGTAAGAAGATTGAATCAGTAATAAAAAATTTCCTCCTATCAAATAAAAACCCAGTACCAGATGGCATCACTGTAGATTTCTACCAAACATTTAATGAAGGACTAACACCAATTCTTTACAAACTGTCAAAAAATTGAAGAGAAGGGAATACAACAAATTCATTTTATAAGGCCAGAATGACCCTGAAATTAAAGGCAAAGACACTAAAAGAAAAGAAAATTACAGGTCAATATCCCTCAACATAGATGCAAAAATCATCAATAAAACACTAGCAGCTGGGCACAGTGGCTCATGTCTGTAATCCCAGCACTATGGAAGGCTGAGGAGGGCCGATCACAAGGTGAGGAGTTCAAGACCACCCTGACCAACATGGTGAAACCCCATCTCTACTAAGAATATAAAAATTAGCCAGGTATGGTGGCATGCACTTGTAATCCCAGCTACTCAGGAGGCTGAGGCAGGAAACTCACTTGAACCTGGGAGACAGAGGTTGAAGTGAGCCAAGATAGCATAACTACACTCCAGCCTGGGTGACAAAGTAAGACTCTGTCAAAAAAAAAAAAAAAAAAAAAAAAAAGAACCACTAGTGAACTATTTTCAACAGTACAGTAAAAGAATAATTCACCATGATCAAATGAGATTCATCCCAGAGATGCAACAACAGTTCAACATGCACAAATCAATAAATGTGATCCACTGTATTAACAGAATGAAGGATAAAAATTATATAATCATCTCAATAGATGCAGGGAAAGCATTTAACAAAATTCAACAATGTTTCATAACAAAAACTTTCACCAAATTAGGTATTGAAGGAATGTACCTCAACCTAATAAAGGACCAGATGTGATAAGCCTACAGGTAACATCATGCTCAATGGGAGAAGTTGAAAGCTTCTGATCAGGACTGAGATAAGGATGCCTACTCTCACCACTTCTATTCAGTATACTGCGGTAAGTCATAGCCAAAGCAATCAGAAAGGAAAAAAAAAGACATCCAAACAGGAAAGGAAGAAGTGAAATTGTCTCTTTTTGCTGGACATACAAAATCTTAAGTACAGAAAACCCTAAAGACTCCACCAAAAAACTATTAGAATAAATGAATTCAGTAAAGTTGCAGAATACAAAATCAGCAAACAAAAATCAGTAGCATTTCTATTTACTAACAATGAACTATCTGAAAAAGAAATTAATAATCCCATTTACAATCACATCAAAAAAACAGGAATAAGTTTCACCAAGGAGGTGAAAGATCCATACAATAAAAACTCTTAAAAGACTGATTAAAGAAATTGAGGATGACATAAATACAGTAATGAGTTACATAATGACAGGAATACATTCTGAGATATGTGCTGTAAGGCGATTTTGTTGTCGTACAAACATCATAGAGTATATTTACATAAACATAGATAGTATAGCTCACTCCATACATAGGCTATATCTCCTAAGCTATAAATCAGTATAGCGTGTTACTGTACTAAATACTGTAGGCAACTGTAACACAATGGTAAGTATTTGTATATCTAAACATAGAAAAGGTGATGTCTTGCACTGCAACACTTCCATGGCTGCGACATCAACAGACGATAGGGATTTTTCAGCTCCATTACAATCTTATAGGACCACCATCTAATATACAGTCTGTCACTGACTGAAATGTCCTTATGTGCCACATGACTGTAAATGGAATGACATCCCAGGTTTATGGATTAGAAGAAGGAGTACTGTTAAAATGTCCATACTACCCAAAGCCATCTACAGATTCCGTGCAATCGCTATTAAAATCCCAATGTCATTCTCCATAGAAATAGAAAAACCTGAAAATTCATATGGAACCACAAAAGACCCCTGAAATAGCCAAAGCAATCTTGAGCAAAAAGAACAAAGGTGGAGGCACCACATTAGCTAATCCCAAATAGATTACAAAGATATAGTATAAAAAGAGCATAGTAGCAGCATAAAAAGACTCACTGTCCAATGAAATAGAATAGCTCAGAAATAAACCCAGGCATTTATGATCAATTGATTTTCAACAAAGATGCCAAGAATACACAACAGGGAAAGGACAGTCTCTTCAATAAAGTATTAGGAAAACTATGCACATATAGAAGAATGAAATTGGACCTTTATTTCACCCCATATACCAGAATCAACTCAAAATGGATTAAAGACAGATGTAAAACATAAAACCTGAAACTAAAACTACTAGAAGAAAACATAAGGGAAAACTTCTTTGACATTGGTCTCAGCAATAATTTCTCGGATATGACTCCCAAAGCACAGGCATCAAAAGCAAAAAATAGACAAATAGGAATGGATCCAACTAAAAGGCTTCTGCATAGCAATGGAAACAATTACAGAGGGAACAGACAACTCACAGTTTGGGAGAAGATATTTGCAAATCGTACATCTGATAAAAGGCTAATATTCAAAATATACAAGAAACTCAAACTACTCAATAACAAGAAAATAAGCTTATTTTTTAAAATGGGCAAAAAACCAGAGTAGACATTTCTCAAATGAAGACATACAAATGGCCAATAGATAAACAAACAAACAAACAAACAAATACTCAACATCACAAATCATCAGGGAAATACAAATTAAAAACATGGCAAGAAAACCTCACATCTGTTAGAATGGCTATTAACAAAAAGATAAAAGATAACAAGTTGGCAAGGGTATTGAGAAAAGGGAACTGTACATAGTTGTACGTAGTTGATGGGAACGTAAATTAGTATAACCATTTTGGAAAACAGTATGGAGGTTCCTCAAAAAACTAAAAGTAGAACTGCCATATGAGCCAGTAATCCCACTTCTGGGTACATATCCTAAGGAACTGAAACCAGTATGTTAAAGGGATATCTGCACTTCCCTGTTCACTGTAGCACTATTCACAATAGCCAAGGTATAGACACAACATAAATCCCCATTAATAGATGAAGGGATGAAGAAAATGTGGTATCCTGCATCTATAAACAATGAAAAACTACTCTGCCTTACAAAATGAGAAAATTTTGTCATTTGTGACAACATGGATGAATTCTGAAGACATTATGCTAAGTGAAATAAACTAGGCACGAAAAAACAAATATGCATGATTTTGCTCCTACATAAATCTTAAAAAGTCAAACTCATAGAAGTAGAACGGTAAAGGCTGTAGAACAGTAGTTACCAGAGGCTGGGTGGAAGTGAGGTGGAGGACAGGGAAAGAAGAGATTGTTCATCAGAATACAAAGCTCCAGTTTAAGAGGATATAAGTTCTAGCAATCCACTGCAAAGTACATTGACTACAATTGATAATGTATTGCATATTTAAAATTTGTTAAGAGTAATTTTAAATCTCTTTACCACAAAGAAATAAGTATGTGAGGTGATGGATATGTTAATTAGCCTGATTCAATTATTCTACAATGTATCCATGTATCATAAAATCACATTTTACCCCATAAATATGTAAAATTATTCACCAATTAAAAATATACACAAAGAAAAAAGAACAGATTCTTTCATTAACAAGCATTTATTAACCACTCCAAATTTAAATATAGAGATTGCTATTAGGTAAACATCAGACCAATGTGGAATAAATGAGGGCCACTGACTTTTTAATTCTTGTTTAATATGGATTTTTCATAAACCTTTTTTAATGTATAAACAAGTGATACATAAAATATATTATTCAAAGTATATTAGGTGCATAATATATACATGCATATAAAATATGTATGCATATATGTATATTTTATGGGCATATTTTATATGCATTAAAATGTTAAATATTAATTCTATTATAGTGAACTATTAAATTTAGCATGGAGGGAATATATTCATGTTTTTAGAAAAATTTTAAAGTCATAATAAATATTCCTATTGTGTTACCAACATACTCAACATTTGTACCAAATTTAATCTTTAACTGCTAAAGAGTTATTTATTCCATGGGTGCTAGAATACCAACTATAATAATTTTATATCTTTCCTGAATGAGACACACTTAAGAAATATATATGTAATTTTTTTTTTAAATCACACCAGTAAATTCTAAATTGGCTGCTTAAGCCCACAGATTCTGCAGGCCATTGATAATCCAACTTTTAATAACTTGTTTAGAAGCACTAGGGAAAAAACAATTTTTTTAATCTCATTCTAAATCATAAAATTTTTTAAAACTTCAAAAACCTCTTTTAATTTACAATATGGGAGAAGAAAATGACCAAATTAATGCCATGAAGCAACATTTTAGCTTTTAACCTTAATATGTCTTTTTATTTTAAAACAAGAATCATTTATTAAATGAAAAATTACATGTTTGTTCTTTTTTTTTTTTTTTTTTAGAGTTTCACTCTTGTTACCCAGGCTGGAGTGCAATGGCGCGATCTCGGCTCACTGCAACCTCCGCCTCCTGGGTTCAAGCAATTCTGCCTCAGCCTCCCGAGTAGCTAGGACTACAGGCGCGTGCCACCATGTCCAGCTAATTTTTGTATTTTTAGTAGAGACGGGGTTTCACCTTGTTGACCAGGATGGTCTCGATCTCTTGACCTCGTGATTCACCTGCCTTGGCCTCCCAAAGTGCTGGGATTATAGGCGTGAGCCACCACGCCCAGCCTCACATTTGTTCTTAATCAAGTGAACAGAATACCAAAGTTTGTACACTGAATTAACACACTTTAAATATCTGTTTAGGGGAAAAGTGATAGTAGCTCTAGCTCGATCACAGAATGACAACTCTTCATTTTGCAAATGTTTTCTAAGTAATGCTCAAATGAAAGTTATTTCTCAGTTATTTTGCAAATATCCCTCTCATCTGCCAAACTACTGTGATTTAATAGGTAATGAAGCAAAATTCTTCAACCTACAGAGATCTAGTTCATTTTTCTTTGTTACCTTTCTTCACAAAAGTCCAACATTATTAGGTCATCCCTCAGTGAACTGGTTTGTTCCTCAACTATTCTCATCCTCTGCTGAAGTACAGTGAATGTTTCAGAAGCTGTAGCATTGATGTGGGTTGGAGAAAGGACCGGTCTGGACACTGTAGTTTCCATATGTACCTAAGAATATAGTCACAATATTAGTGTCATAGGTCCTATTATTGTTCAAAAATAATCACTGCCATTCCTGTGTTAGAATTATGCATCACTGTCCTGTTGAACTCAGGAATGGTCATGTGTCCTGCTTTGGCCAATTAAATGTAGGTGGAAGTTAGAAGAGCCAGCTTGTTCTTCACCATCTCTCTCTTTTCCCTCCTCTATGAGAAGAGAAACATCCATGCACTAGGGTCCCAAGGTGACGATGATATCAAACAGACCCACAACCCATTCATGATATACAGCACAGATGTCCTGACACACAATACACCTATGTTGTAAGCCATTGAGATTGTTGAACAGTTTATTTCATCATAATTTAGCCTATCCTATTTGTCACTATTAGTCACACACGAGGGCCTAGGACTTGCTGAGGGAATGGCTTTTGTTACTAGCCATTTTCATCATAACATTATTAACATACAACCTTCTTGAAAAACATATACTTGGACCTCTGTACAGCTGTCATAAAATAAATGATTTGCCAACTATATATACTAAATTAAAGCAGCAATTTTAAAAAATAATATGTAACTTTAACTTAAAGCATGACCAAAGACCTTTCTACGGCTACCGACATCAAATTTCCACAGACCATCCCCCAAAACCCGATGAAAATAAATAAGAATAGTGAAAATACTCTTTCAAGACATCAGTGACAGAAGCAGAATTAGCTTATATGTGGTCCCAATGTGTAAATGAACCATGTTCAATGACAAGGTAATTGGTGAAAACTTTAAAAACATTTTCTTGCAACTCCATCCTGTATAGACATTTCTATACCAATCATGCTATAAACCTTAGCCATCTCTAGCATTAGTGTTCCTATGGGAACATGTTCACAAGGAAACAGTCAGGGATATCAGGAGTATACCTTTCTACCCACTTGCTATATAATCAGGTATCTCCCTTACCCTCACCTTCCTGGAAGTGAAAGGGGGGTCTACCTCATGTTCAACTTGCTGAACATGGGGTCCCAGGACCCATGGCAGGAATTCATAAAGTGGAGGACTGGTGGCAGGAGTGAAGGGAACAAGAAGCATGGTGGGGGCTATGGAAAGACTGAGCTTCTCACTACAGTGAGCTATGAGTGTGCTACGGCACTCCAGCCTGGGTGACAAAGCAAGAACTTGTCTCTAAAAAAATAAAAATAAAATAAGTCTGGCTGGGTTCAGTGGCTCACGCCTATAATCCAGCACTTTGTGAGGCCGAGGCAGGCAGATCACGAGGTCAGGAGCTCAAGACCAGCCCAGCCAACATAGTGAAACCCTGTCTTTATTAAAAATACAAAAAATTAGCCGGGCATAGTGGTGGGCACTTGTAATCCCAGCTACTCGCGAGACTGAAACAGGAGAATCACTTTTACCCAGGAGGCAGAGGTTGCAGTGAGCCAAGATCACGCCATTGCACTCCAGCCCCAGCAACAGTGCAAGACTCAGTCTCAAAAAAAAAAAAAAAAAAAAAAAAAAA
>NW_022436950.1:42818724-42891444 GCF_009761245.1 Sapajus apella
GAAGCGAACAAAAGACCACCCTTTCCCCCCCACCCCCAAAAAAAGAAAAAAACTCAGTAAAAAAAAAAAAAAAAAAAAAAAAAAAAAAAAACAAGTCTCAGGGTTAGCTGAAAACCCTTCCTCCCAACCACCACCTCCACCCCCTACCATGGGAAAACAAAAACAAAAACCAAACAGTGCCAAGGTCAGGAGAGTCCTTGGAAGGAAGGGAGCAATGATGGCTGAGTAGCAAGAGGGCAGCCTTAAAGCCACCAGGCAGAGTCCCCAAGTATCTGGGAGGCTGTTAAAGTAGAGATAAGAACTTCAATCCAGTAAATGAATCTACCAAGTTGGGGCTTAAAGTTCGGGAGAGATTCTTATTTTCACTGCAGTTACTCACACCCTTGCCTGTCCTCCCCATCTGGTAAGCCCAAAACAGGGATAGCAGAAATGCCACCCATCCCCATACATACATATATACCTACACACACACACATATACATATACACATACATATATACACACACACACACACACACTCACTCACTCACTCTCTCTCTCTGTTGGCCACTTGGCAGATCCTCATAAGTCATAGTTCTATAGCTCATAATCTAAGAAGCACAGTCTTACATGAAAAGAAACTACCTTTAATGGCTGACATTCTAGCAGACACAACAGCTTTAACAAATCTGTGCTTTGTTGTGTTTGAAAAGAAGCAAATATTGACTGCTGCCTTGAACCTAAGTCCTAATGAATGCTTAATAGTAACTGTAATAAAAAAACTAAGATAAAAACTTTTATTTTTAAAAAAGTTCATTCATGAATGCTTAATAGTAACTGTAATAAAAAAACTAAGATAAAAACTTTTATTTTTAAAAAAGTTCATTCATAACTAATTTCTATGCAATATCAAAATCAAACTAATAGAATTCTGTCTTAATGTTTAGGGCGAATATTTCCAAAGAGCTTCTGGCAGGTAACCTTATGGATAGCATGGCCAAAAAAAGAGACCAATGTCACAAGTATATACTAGCATAAGCCAGATGAGTTTGAAAAAAAAACGCTTGCTTCTGTGGACATAGACTCCATTCCTACACCTGGCAATAGGTGCACACTGGCAAAAGCATATACAAGTATATGGTGTTGGTTCCAAAATAACAGTCCAGGGAATCAATGTTGTTTATCACAACCACCGGAAAATAATTTGGTAACAATGTCTTCATTCACTCACACATCTAACAAATATTTCCTGAATATTTACCATGGACCAGATACTACTATAGGCAATGGGGAGGTATGGGGGCGGGGTAGAGCTGTACCAACAAAACTCCCTGCCTACATGGAGCTTATATTCCAGTTGAAGAAGATGGACAGTAAATAAAATACATTGTTTGTGATAAGTGCAAAAGAGAAAAATGAAATAGGAAAGAACATGGGATGGAGGCTGTAGGGTAGGTTTTCATTTTAAACAGGGCGGTCTAAGAAAGCCTCATGACATTTGAGCAAAGACCTGCTATACAGATATCAGAGGACAGAAAGTTCCAGAAGACGCAAACAGCAAGTGCAAAGGCCTGAAGTTAGAAGGTCTGATGAGTCCACACACAATAAAGAGGTGGGTTTGGCTGGAGAGAAAGGAGTAACACAGAGAATATGGAGAGATGAGGTCAGAAGGTAATAATAAAAAGAGAATACACAGGGCCTTGAAGGCCATTGTAAAAGTCTGGCTTTTGCTCTCAGTGATTCTCAGAGCCACCGGAGGTCTATAGCTGAGTGCTGTCTAACTTTCCTTTTAACTGGATCACTTTGACTCCCTTCCACTCCACATGGTGGAAGAACAAGAGAAGCAGAGATGCTGCTGCTGGCCAGAACCAGGGTGACAGCAGTGGTATTCCTATTTTAAGAAGTGGTTAGTGGCTAGATGTACTTGAAAGATAGCTTTTGCTGATAGATTAGATATGCGGGAAAGGAACAAGCCAAGATTAAAGTAAGTTTTTTGGCCTGGATGGCGCTATCATTGAGACAACGGAAACTTACTAAGGAAGAACTCGTTTTGTGGAAAAGATAGAGAGTAGTTTATAAATTGTCAAATTTAAAACATGAAAGATACCCAATACACGACTGAATTTGTGGATCTGAAGTTTGGGGATGAGGTGTGGACTGGAGATATAAATTCTTAAGAGCTCAATAAAACCTTAAGGCGGGATAACAGAGAACAGAAAGGATTCAAAGACCTACTCCTGCGCACGCCAAGATTAACAAATTAGAAGCACGTGTGTGGGGCGTTTACGACGGATTAGTACAAACTTCTCCAAAGTGGGGCCAAGATAGACACTTTTCTACCTTTAGAGCCTAGCACAGTGCCTGGGAAATTATGGGTGGTAAATAAACGAGCTACTTCGACAGGAATTTAACGAATGTCTATTCCGTTCTAGCAAAAGCGCCAGGTACTGCGGAAACCGTAAACAACAAGTGCAAATTCCTGACACCTATATTCTGGTAAGCAAGCCAGGGAGGATAACGAGTGACAAAAAAATCAAACATTAACGCCGAAATAGCCTTCTCAGGAAGTATTATCCTCCAACTTAACATAAAGGTGGTATTGGGCTTATCTGGAGGCCTCGGTGGCTATCTTCCACCCCTCAGCTGGAGCCAGGCCAATGCAAACTTCGCTCCTAAATGGCTTTCACCTGCATCCAACGCCGAAGCTCCTTAGGTCAGGGCCCTGAGGTCCAAGGAACGAAACTGGACTCTGTCAGGACAGGGAGAGGGGGGCAGGGAGCCGTGCCTGTCACTATCTAAGCCGAAGCCTCTCCCCCACGGGTCTCCGACAGCCGCTCACCCGCCCAGGGCCGGGTAGCCTCACCCCACAGTCCATCTGTGCACCTGAGGCTCCGTACTGCTGCAGGCTGGCGGGTTTCAATGGAACTAACACAGCGTTTTAAACCAACCCGCTCCTAGGCGCAGTAGCTCCCATACGCAGGCGCACCCGTAGCAGAGCATGCCGGGAACTGCAGTTTTCCCAGCTCAGGAGTGCCCTCTGCCCTGGGCTGCGCCCAGGCCGGCATTCGGCGGCGCGCAGGGAACGCGCAGCGCCGTTAACCGAATGACGACAGGCTCCATTGTGCTCGCAAGCTGAGCACGCCGGGATATGTAGTTTCCGGCCGCTGCCCTCCGGGAGGTCCTGTGCTATACGCCTCACTGTGACTTATCTCTGCCTGGTGAACTTGCGGTATTCGGCTAATCTTGGTAAACACATACCCTGAGGCAGAGTCCAAGCCTAGACAGCGTTTTTACCTGTAGGAAGACTAAAGGATCATTTCCGAACGATAGGAAAATAACAGATTTTGTTAACAAGCATAAAAATTCGTTAAAAATTCAGAGCTTAAACATTCTCGTTACAGGAGAAACCAAGTCTTTCTTCGTCCTCGTCCGTGATGGCCACATGGAGAGTAAAACACAGAAATCTGCTTTCTGGTATTTTGTCTCTTCAGCATAAATTATTTCTTGCCCTGTCAACAAGTTAATAGGTATTTGTAAATCTGTAGCTATGAAACGAAAAAGAGCATGAACTACCCTTCCTTTTTATGGTGGTTTGCTTTTTTGAGATAGCGTCTTGCTTTGTCGCCCAGGCTAGATTACAGTGGTGTATCTTGCCTCACTGCCGCCTCGACCTCCCGAACTCAAGCAATCCTCCCATCTCAGCCTCCCCAGTAGCTGGGCCACAGAGGCGCATCACTACGCCTGGCTAATTTTTGTATTTTTTCGTGGAGACGTGGTTATCACCATATTGCTCAGGCTGGTCTCGAACCCCTGTTCAAGCGATCCGCCCACCTCGGCCTCCCAAACTGCTAGAATTACAGGCGTGCATCACCATGCCGGCGCTTCTGAGTTGTTTTGCTTTAAGAATGTGAATTCTCGCTTAAGGGAAAGCCTTCTAAAGCGCAAAGCCGACGCGGCTTTGCCTTTGGGTAGCTGGACAGAACACCTGTTATCCCTGCCAGGGCAATTAAAATGCAATTCTCTCTTCTACCTGAGGGTGCAGCCAAGAATCACTTCAGCCCTCCCAAACGCAATCAGATCTGAGATGAGATCTCATTTATTTAGCCTGGCTATTGATCTTGCTATTCTAATTCTTTCCATAGCGGAGCCTCAACGTGAGATGGAGAGAGACTGCCCATCAAACCACAGCCATATTCATCAAGCTTTGAGCCGATCCGATGAAGCAGAAATGAGTACTGCATAGATTATTCAGAGGAAGGGACCAAATAAAACTTTTACTAGGAAATGGAAATGTATTTTAAGGCGTCCGTGCGAAGAGCCAATTATTTTCATTATGTATGTTTTATCTTACAATGACCTCTGATTTATAGTGGAATTAAGAGACGAGTGATACGTGCATGCATTCCAAAGATATCCACGTGCTTCTGTGTAATGAGAGTTTTCACCTCCTCAAATCTCCATATTAAGCCGCAGTCAAGGAACCAAATTGATTAGTGTTTTTCATTTGCTTTCCCCTATCCACCATCTGGCAAACCGTATAAGAACCTAAGCAATTACAAAGTTAGAGAAAAGGATCTGAAGTCTTAATAAACTTGAAATCGGGGAGTACAATATTCCAACTTTGTCCTTTTTCAAATTTGCTTGGCTGTTTCTTTAACTTTCTAGTTGCTTTACCTTTCTCCCAAAGTTTTTGAATCAACTTGTTGATACCTACAAAAATTCTGCTTGGATTTTGACTGAAATAATGCTGAACACATCGATTTTCTTGCTGATTTCCCTCTTGATTTTCAGTTGATAAATAGTTCTCAGACATTACTCCATTTACCAAACAAGATAATTTCATTCATGGAAATCCTAGATATTCCATGAGGACCACATTCTCTTTCACTACAAAACCCTCCTAACTGGTTTTTCTATTACTCCTTCCCCAAAGTATCTTTCATAGGACTACCAGAAGATCTTTCAAAAAAAAGTAAATCTGTATATCTCCCGCCATTGCTTTAAAGCATTTAATGGTTCCTCCATTGAACTTAAAGTTTTCCATTGAGCAGAATGAAGACCAAACTGCTGATAGCTTCAGCCAAATCTTCCAGCCTCCTCTGCACCTAGTGCCCCAGTGGAACTCTGAATTCAAGGCTGCTAGCGTAGAATGTCTTTGTGTGTGCAAGTTATGCTCACTCTGCCAGGCATGGCCTTCCTCTCTTCAGTCTCCCGAGCTCAACAGAAACTTAGCCTCTTCTGTGAAGCCATTCTGTTCCCTCCCAAAGCACTTTGTAACTGTCAATGTATCTTATTTCCCCTTAGTTGAACTGTAAGCTACTTAAAGACAGGAATTTTTTATTTTTAACACCAAGTGCAATCCCTGACACACAGTAGGGGTTTGGAAAGTTTTTGTTAGGTGAGTGAATGAATAAATTTTGAATGCCTCTACCAGTAGAGGCTGTGTTTCATTCTCTACTTGTAGGCCAGGAAAAGGCCTACAAATAGAATATATGCTGCTCATGATTTGCCATTGTAGTTACACAAATGGCAGTAAAGTCACCTGCAACTACTTACCCTTGGAGTTGGAAATGTATTCCGTGGACAAAGAAATGCAAACAAAACAACCCAAATTTTCATATCTTGTTGGTACAATAAAAAAATAAGAATGGCAAATTCACAAACTGGTTCCTCACCTTATGTGGGCAATCCAGATATTTTGGTGAAGTATTGGCTCTGGGTATAGAGATTAGGATTTGAAAGAGCCTCTGGCTTTTTAATGAACTGGTGAATCAGCCCAAGGCTGAGAAGATAATTTTGTTAATTGAAGTGACCAAGGGCAACAGTGTTTCTTACAAGGTCTCTGTCACTTAGATCCAACTAAATTTTATAGTCAGGTAGATTCTCACTTTGTTCCATTAACCAAAGTTATGAATACGGTCAAGGCTGTGATGAATTGCTGCAGCTCTATTTTACATTTCCTAAGATTAAAGTACTCTTTTGTACTTTCTCATATCACCACAAATGATTCTGACTGTGACCTGTGGTGTAGTAGCTATATTCTCATTTTATTGATGTGGTAACTGACACTAGGGGAAGTTAAGTAACTTGCCTAAGGGCCATACAACAAATAAGTGACAGAATGGTTATTTGAAGTTGGCTCTATCTCGCTTCAAAGCCTGTGCATTTTGGTTAGACCCATCTCCTACTGTCAAGTGATTCTCCTGCCTCAGCCTCCAGAGTGGCTGGGACTACAGGCACATGCCACCACACCCGGCTAATTTTTGTATTTTTAGTAGAGTTGGGGTTTCATCATGTCGGCCAGGATGGTCTCAATCTCTTGATCTCGTGATCTGCTTGCCTCAGCCTCCCAAAGTGCTGGGATTACAGGCGTGATCCACTGTCCCCAGCCAAAAAATTTTTTTTAATGAGGAAATTTTCTATGTACTTACATGGAAAATTCTATAGGATATATTTTAAGTTGAACAAGTAAGGCATTGTGTGACAACAGGGGTGATAAGAATTTTATATTTGTATAAATAAGCACTGGGAGTACACAAAAAAAGTGTCTTTTATTACCTGTGCAGATAATATGACCATATAATTTTTCATCCAAACCAAGATAATGTATATCTCCACATATCTAAGGCCTTCTTTTATTTCTTTAGTGTCTCATAGTTTTCAACACATAGATAATATATATTTTTGTTAGATTTGTATCTAAGTTTTCCATTTTTTGTTAGTAGTTTTTTCAAAATTTCAAATCCATTGTTTGTTGCTAGTATATAGAAATATAATTGACTTTTGTATTTTGATCTCTTATCCTATGACCTTGCTAAACTCCCTTACTAGTTTTAGGACTAGCTTTAGGGCTTTTTGGTGTGTGTATTATTTGGGATTTTTTTACATAAATAATTCTGTCATCTGCAAGTAGAATTCTTTTTCCCTTTCAATCTGAATGACTTTATTTTTCTTGGCTAAGACTTTTATATTATTGAATAGCAGTGGTGAAAGAAGGATGTCCTTATCTTCTTTCCATTAAGTATAATATTAATCATAGGTTTTTATAGTTGTCCTTTACAGTATTATATCCAGGCAATTTCATTTCATTCCTAGTCTGCTGAGAGTTTTTATTGGAAAGAGATTTGAATTTGTCAAATGCTATTGAGATAATCATGTTTTTTTTCTTTAGTTTGCTAATTGGTAAATTACATTGGTTGAGTTTTCACAAATTGAACCTACCTTGCGTAATTGGGATAAGTTCCACTTAATTATTCTGTACTTTCCTTTTTTTTTTTTTAATTTCTAGACCCAATTTTCTAATAATTTGTTGAATATTTTGTGTCTATGTTTGTGGGGCATATTGATCTTTCTTTTTCTTTTTTTTTGGAAAAAGTGTCTCACTCTGTCACCCAGGCTGGAGTGCCGTGGTATGATCTCAGCTCAGTACAACCTCCACCTCCTGGGCTCAAGCAATTCTGCTTCAGCCTCCCAAGGAGCTGGGACTATAGGCGTGCATCTCCAAACTCAGCTAAATTTTGTATTTTTAGTAGGGAAAAAGTTTCATCATGTTGGCCAGACTGGTCTCAAGCTATGGGCCTCCAGTGATCTGCCTGCCTCAGACTCCCAAAGTGCCAGAATTATAGGCAGGACCCACTGCACCCAGCCTGGTCCTTATTTTTCTTTCATTATAATGTTGTGTTCTGGTTTTGGTATTAGGGTAATGCTAGCTTCATAAGATTCATGGGAAGTATTTCCTTCTCTTATATATTCAGAAAAAGATTGTATAGAATTGTGATTGTTTCTTCCTTAAATGTTTTCTAGAATTTTGCCGTAAAATATATGAGCAGGGAGTTTTCTTTATTGAAAAGTTTTTAACTACAAATTCAATTTCTTTAATAGTTGTAGAACTATATGGGTTTTATGTGTGTGAGAGTTTAGGTAGCTCATGTATTTTAAGAATTGGTCTGTTTTATCTAAGTTATTGAATTTATGGGCATAGAGTTGTTTGTAGGACAAGTCCTTACTTAACATCATCAATAAGTTCTTAGAAATGGCAATTTTAATTGAAAGTTTAAGGAAACCGCTTTTACTATAGGCTAATTGATATAAACAAGAGCTAGGTGCCTCTGACATAGTTTTGGTCACAAAAAAATCACCAAATTTCTAAATAAAGACCAGAATGCTTCTAATATTAAATATTAAAATAAATAAGAGCTATGCATACATTTAAGAAAGATTAATAGGTCAGACGTGGTGGCTCATGCCTGTAATCCCAACATTTTGGGAGGTCGAGGTGGACAGGTCACCTGAGGTCAGTAGTTCAAGACCAGCCTTGCCAATATGGTAAAGCCCCATCTCTACTAAAAATACAAAAATTAGCCAGGTGTGGTGGCATGTGCCTGAAGTCCCAGTGACTCGGGAGTCTGAAGCATGAGAATTGCTTGAATCTGGTAGATGGAGGCTGCAGTGAGCCAAGATTGTGCCACTGCACTCCAGCCTGGATGATATAGTGAGACGCTGTCTCAAAAAAAAAAAAAAATAAATAAGAAGAAAGATTACTAAAAACAAATAACATATTTACTCAGTTATCACAGTTTAAGGTTGCTGATGGTCAGAGCCTTTACCTAGTTATCCCAGTTCAGGGTTATGGGTGGCCAGAGTGTATCCCTGCAGCTCAGGACACAGGGCAAAAACCAGCCCTAGACAGGATGCCATCCTACCTCAGGACACACACACACACACACACACACGCAATCAGTTACATGGGGTCCATTTTGCACAGCAATTTACCTCACGTGCACACCTTTGGGATTTGGGAAGAAACTGCAGTAACCAGAGAAAACCCACAGACATGGGGAGAACGTGCAAACTCCACACAGTGTGCCATGAATCAATTTTTTGTTGATCAACTTCATCAAAGTTGAATAAAATGATGTACTTTGAGGACCTTCTGTATTCCTTTTATCATTTTAATTTCTGTGGGGTCTGTCATAATGGCCCCTCTTTTGATAATTTTTGTCTTCTCCTTCTTTTCTTGGCCAGTGTGGCTAGAAGTTTATCAGCTTTATTGATAGAAGAATCTGCTTTTGGTTTCATTATTTTTTCTATTGCTTTTGTTTTCAATTTATTTATTTTTTTTTCCTCCCATATTTATTATTTAAACTTTTGAGAGTAAATGGGGGCACTACTAATAATTAAACCAACACAAAAGGCATAAACTGGAACTGCTATTGGGGAACCACAATGTATGATCACTCTGCCTATAGGATACATAATGGGGAGAAGAGAAGCAGATGGGAACCTCTGTGGGAATAAAACTTTACAGTGTATACTTTTTAATATTATTCTGATTTTAAATCATTTGGATTTTTCTTCAGCTTTATTGAGATATGATTCACAAATAAAAATTGGATATATTTTAAATATACAACATATGTTTTGATATATGTATACATAGTGGAATGATTACCACAATCAAACTAATTAATATATCAATCACCTCACGTAATTACCTATTTTTTAAATGAAAATACTTGAGATCTACTCTCTTAGCAACTTTCAAGTGTACATTATTATTAACTACAGCTATCTGATATGGTTTGGCTCTGTGTCCCCACACAAAACTCTTCTCATGTTGAATTGTAGTCCCCAGTGTGGGAGGTAGAACCTGGTGGGAGGTGATTGATTGGATCATGGGGGTGGTTTCTAATGTTAGACCATAGCCTTAATGCTGTCTTGTGATAGAGTCCTCAGGAGATATGGTTGTTTAAAAGTGTATGGCACCTTCCCCTTCCCTCTCTCTCTCTCCTGCTCCACCAGGGAAAGATGTGCCTGCTTCCCCTTCACTTTCTGCCATGATTGTAAGTTTCCTGAAGTCTCCCCCAGCCATGCTTCCTGTACAGCCTGTGGAACTGTGAGTCAATTAAACCTCTTTTCTTTATAAATTACTCAGTCTCAGGTACTTTCTTATAGCAATGCAAGAATGGACTAACATACCATCATATTGTACATTGGGTCTCCAGTACTTATTTACCTTATTTATAGCTGAAGGTTTTTAACTCTAATATCTTCTTTTCCCCTCTTTCTCCATCGTCTCTGGTAACAACTATTCTATTCTCTGTTCTATGAGTTCCACTTTTCTTTAAACATATAAATTAGATCATGCAGTTTTGTCTTTCTGTGTTTGGTTTCTGTTACTTGGCATAATGTCTCCAACTTTAATCCATGTTGTTGAAAATGGCAAGATTTACTTAGTTTATAAGGCTTGATAATATTCCATTGTATATGTATACCACATTTTCTTTATCAATTCATCTGTTGACAGACACTTAGGTTGTTTTCACATCTTGGTTGTTGTGAATAATGCTGCAATGAACATGGGAGTGCAGAAATCTCTTTGACACATTGATTTCACTTTCTTTAGATACATACCCAGAAGTGCGATTTCTGGATCACATGGTGATTCCACTTTTAATTTTTTTGAGAAACTCCTATACCATTTTATGTAACAACTATACCAATTTACATTCTCACCAACAATGTGTGAGCGTTCTCTTTTCTCCACATCTTTGCCAACACTTGTTATCTTTTGACCTTTTGGTAATAACCATCCTAACAAGTGTGAGGTAATATCTCACTGTGAGGTGATATTTCAGTTTAATTTGCATTTTTCTGATGATTAGTGAGGCTGAGCATCTTTTCATATAGTTGTTGGACATTGTATGTTTTCTTTTTTGAGATAGAGTCTCACTCCATCCCCAGGTGCCAGGCTGGAGTGCAGTGGCACAATCTCAGCTCACTGCAACCTCTGCCTCCCGGGTTCAAGCAATTCTTCTGCCTCAGCCTCCTGAGTAGCTGGGACTACAGGCGTGCACCACCACACTCAGCTAATTTTTGTGTTTTTAGTAGAGATGGAGTTTCACCACGTTGGCCAGGATGGTCTCTATCTCTTGACATTGTGATCCGCCCACCTCAGCCTCCCAAAGTGCTGGAATTACAGGTGTGAGCCACCATGCCCGGCCTGTATGTTTTCTTAAGGAAAGTGTCTATTCAGGTCCTTTGCCCATTTTTAAATTGGGTTATTTAGGGTTTGTTTTGTTTTTTGTTTTTTGTCATTTTTTGCTATTGGGTTTTATGAGTTCCTTACATATTTTAAATATCGACTCATTATTGGCTATGTGGTTTACAAATATTTTCTACCTTTTTATAAGTTTCCTTTTAATTTTGTTTGTTGTTTTCTTTGTTATGCAGAAACTTTTTAGATTGATACTTTACATTAGGTATATTTAGTTTTATTACTGTACATTGTTTATCTCTGTTTTTGTTGCCTGTTCTTTCATTATCAAATCTGAAAAACTATTGCTGAGAACAATGCTGTGAAGGTTTTCCCTTGTGTTTTTTCTAGGAGTTTTATGGTTTCAGGTCTTATGTTTAAGTCACTAATCCCTTTTAAATTGATTTTTGTGTGTGGTATAAGAGAAGAGTTCATTTTATTTATTCATTTATTTTTCTTCCTTTCTTTTCTTTCTTTCTGCATGAGGATATCCAGTTTACCAGAACCATTTATTGAAGAATCTATTTTTTCCCATTGTGTATTCTTGCCACCTTTGTTGAAAATTAGTTGACCAAATATGCATGTGTTTATTTCTTGTCTGTCTATTCTGCTCCATTGGTCTATGTGTTTGTTTTTATGCCAGTACCATACTGTTTTGATTACTACAGCTTTGCAATATAGTTTGAAAGGTGCCTTCAGCTTTGTTATTCTTATTCAAGATGGTTTTCTCTATTTTCTCTATTTGGGGACTTCTGTGTTTTCATAGAAATTTTAGGACTATTGGGTTTTTTCTATTTCTGTGAAAAATGCCACTAGAATTTTAGCGGGGATTGCATTGACTCTAGAGATCACATTGGGCAGTATGGACATTTAAAAAACGTTAACTCTTCCAATACAGGAACACAGGATATCTTTCCACTTCTTTGTGTCTTCTTCAATTTCTTGCATCAATATTTTAGAGTTTTTGTTGTATAGATCTTTCACATCCTTGGTTAAATTGATTCTTAAGCATTTTATTTTTTATACTATTATAAACAGGATTGTTTTCTTAGTTCCTTTTTCAGATAGTTCACTGTTAGTGTATTAAACAAGCAACTGATTTTTGTATGCTAGTTTTGTATCTCACAACTTTACTGAATTTATTAGCCTTGCCATTTTTTTAAGGGAGTTTTTGGGATTTTCTATATATAAGATCATACCATCTGCAAACAGAAGCAATTTCACATTTTTCTTTTCGATTTAGATGCCTTTTATTTATTTTTCTTGCCTAACTGCTTTGGCTAAAACTTGCAACACTATGTTGAATAGAAGTGGTGAGAATGTGCATTCTTGCCTTGTTTGTGGTGTTAGAGGAAAAACTTTCAACTTTTCATTTTTGAGTATGATTTTAGCTGTAGACTTGTCATATATGGCTTTTATTGTGTTAAGGTATGTTTTTGCTGTAGCTAATTGGTGAGAGTTTTTATTATAAAAGGATGTTCAATTCGTCAAATGTTTTTTCTGCTTCTATTGAAATGATCACATATGGTTTTTATCCTTCATTTTGTTAATGTGTTATGTCACATTTATAGATTTGTATATGTTGAGCCATCCTTGCACAGCAGGAATAAATCTACTTGACTATGGCATATGATCCTTTTAGAGTGCTGTTGACTTTGGTTTGCTAGTACTTTATCGGGGATTTTTGCATCTATGTTAATCATTTGAATGTATAACCTATTTAAAAATAAAATAAATGCATTATTCAAATATCTGGCATAGTTTCTCTCAGGTAAAAAGATCTCAATGTAAGCTTGTTGAATAAACGAATGAATGAAGCAATCTGTTAGCATTGTGATTACCTGGGCTTCATTGAAGAAAATGGAGGTAATCATTATATATCCAAATCTGAAAGTCTATAACATATGTAGCAGAACTGAATGATTGATTTGTTCTGCATTCCTAAACTGTGGGTTTGGTAACATAAAATATTATCAACACAGATTTTGTGTTTTTGTTGTTATTGTTTATATACTTCTCTGCCTGTTTTCCAATTCATTTGAGGCATCATGCATACAAAGAAAGAGTAAACTGCAACTTGCTGTAAAAAATCAAGATGAAAGAAAAGGAGACTCCAGATTCTCTGTAGAGGTTGTCATTGAGAGTTTCCCTATCTCTGATCCTTTTCCTCAAAATCTGTGTTCCATCTACATGGTGACTGTGAGAATTTTCATTTTCATGTATGTTCTAAACGTATGTCTGCAGCACAGCCAGTGTCTCTTCCACACAATTTTTGCACAAGAAAACCTACGCAATAATAGGAAAACTGATTGGAAATAAAATCTATAAAGTCGTTATTTAGAATTCAATGTCTGGGTGAAATGTAACTGCAGTCAGAACTTTGATTCATTTGTTCCTGAGACCTAGCTGCATTTTTGGACATTTAGTATGTCTTTGAATTCCAGAAGCCAATAAATCAGATGAATAGAATACAGTTGTTTTATTTATGGAATGAAAAAGGCTATAACACTATTTCTTCTGTAGATTTTGGGGGGAATTATGTCTTTCTTATAAACGTATGAAAAACATAGGCACGTACATATATATCTTAAAGAACTGATTTGATAAATTAAATGCAAGTAATACATTCAGATAAATACAGTTGTTTCTTTGTATCTATGGAGGATTCATTCCAGGACTCCTGTAGATAAGAAAATCTGGGAATGCTTGAATCCCCTACGTGAAATGGCACAGTATTTACATGTAATCTATGCAATCCTCTCCTATAATTTAAATTATCTTTAGATTGTTTATAATATCTAGTACAATGCCTACACATCGCTTCATTTATGTGGATCCAATGTAGTATGTGGTGCACCACAATTTAAGTTTTGTTTTTATGGAACATTTTTTTTTTTTGAGACAGGGTCATTGTCTACTGCAGTGGCTCATTCATGGATCACTGCAGCTTCAACAACCTCCTGGGCTCAAACAATCTTCCCACCTCAGCCTCCCAAGTAGCTGGAACTACAGGTGCACACCACTACCCCTGGTTAATTTTAGAAATGATGTTTCACCAAATTGCCAAGGCTGGTCTCAAACTCCTGAGCTCAAGCGATCCACCCACCTTGGCTTCCCAAAGTGCTGGGATTACAGGCATAAGCCACTGCACTGGGCTTTGTGGAGCTTTTTTCAAGTTTTTTTTCTCCTAATATTTTTGATCTATGGTTGGTTGAATCCATGGATGGGAAAGCCATGGATACGGAGGGCTGACTGTATTCCTGAAAAGAATAACAATGCCCCTGGTTATAGTAATTAAAGATTAATATAGCCCTCCAAAAAGCACAAGGCAGCCAGCCTGGTGGCTCATGCCTATAATCCCAGAATTTTGGGAGGCTGAGGAGGGAGGATCGCTTGAGACCAAGAGTTTTGAGGGTACAGTGAGCTATGATCGTGCCGCTGCACTCCAGCCTGGGTGACAGAGTGAGGCCCTGTCCCTAAAAGTTATTATTACAACAAGAAAATGTCTCTCCAAAGATGTAGAAAATTTCAGGTGGGTGACAAAAGTGGAAATCAAAATAACATTTTCCCAAGACACTGAATTCCAAACAATTGATCTATAAATCCTATTTCTCAGGGGTGTTTTTCCTTTATTGTAAAGGTTCTCTGATTCCTTTCTAGATATTAACCGTATTTCAATACAGATAACACCTTATTGTTACAACAGCAGTAACCCCCTACAAAATACAAAAACATATATTCCACTAAAATAATTAAAATTGAGCTCAAGGTATTACTTGGATAGCTTGGTGAGACAATTATCAGATGGTAAAAGGCTAAATCTTTATAAAACTTTCTTTGGTATGATTATATTACAAAGTAGAATTGTTTCTCCTCTGGCCCTCAACAAAGAGAAAAATCCATATCCACATTGCTTCCTTTGCTTCTTCCTCATAACGATCAGTAGAGAAGACTCATCGAGGTAGTACATCAATCAAACATATTGACAAAAAATGAAGTTTCTACATTAGCCCTGAAGTGCATATTGTCTTTTGAACTTTTGACAGCTTGGCTGCTTTCGTTTTATACTCCCATACACTCTCTTCCTGGAAAGCATCCTGGCTTCTATAAACAACAGTTCATGGAAAACATTCTCTCTACTTACAGTGCTACCAAGATACAATTTTTTCCTTATATGAATGGAATAGCTTAATAAATTCAAAAGGGCTACTGTTCTAAATGATAATAAAAAAAATTAACCAATATGCCTGGCTCTACTATTCATTTGTTGTGTGATCTTGGGTAAGTTCCTTACACTCTCTGTGTTTTAGTTTTCATATTCGTAAAGTAGAGAGTATTAAGGAAGTTAATAAATACCATTTGGAGACAATTGTCTTTAGGTCTTTCATGTTTCTACAAGACTTATTAGAAGAAGCACTGAATGCCCTTTATTTTGGACTATCTTTTCAAGAATATTTGCATAGGGAACAGCCTTGGAAAATGGAGACAATGTCTTCCTCTGAAGCGAAGGGCAGTCTTGCTTACCATCAATTATTAAAAATGTGGATTCACTAAACTCAGGGATCATCCACTGAAACGCAACCCACTACATGTACAAGTACCCATCTGGACTGATATGTGATGTCCCTCTGGTACTTTGGGGCAGCAGCAACTAATACAAACATGCTGATGATCATGTTGCTTGCTGTGTCACAAACAACAAAGTCCTTCGTCTCTGACCCAGGAGTTTCAGGTCTCTGCTAGCATCTGTGAAACTGTGGCAAAATAACTTCTTAGCTTACAAGTAAGGTGGACTCTCAGACCCTTTACAGTTCTTGACACATAAAAGATTAAGTGTCTAGAATATGGCCGGGCATGGTGGCTCATGCCTGTAGTCCCAACTTTTGGGGAAGCTGAGGCAGGTGGATCACCTGAGGTCAGGAGCTTGAGCCCAGCCTGGCCAATACGGCGAAACCCCATCTCTACTAAAAAAAATACAAAAATTAGGCAGCACGGTGGTGCGTGCCTGTAATCCCAGCTACCCAGGAGGCTGAGGCAGAAGAATCACTTGAACCCGGGAGGCAGAGGTTGCAGTGAGCCAAGATCATGCCACTGCACTCCAGCCTGGGTGATAGGGTGAGACTCCATCTCCAAATAAATAAATAAATAAATAAATAAAAAAGTCTAGAATATAGGAAATGCTTAACAAACATTAACATTATTAATATTTATTACCATCAACATTATGTGGCTTCAAAAATACTAAGCTTTCATCTAGCAATTATATTTCTGGGTACTTATCTGGCTTAGAGTTACAAGGTAATTTTTTTTTTTTTTGAGATGGTGTTTTGCTCTGTCACCCAAGATGGAGTGCAGTGGTGCAATCATAGCTCACTGCAGCCTAACCTTCCAGGCTCAAGTGATCCTCCCACCTCAACCTCCTGAGTAGCTAGAGCTACAGGCACAGCCACTGTGTCTGGCCACAAGATATGTTTAAAAGGATGGATAGTAATTGCAAAATTGTTTATGACAACAAAAAATTATATTCTAAAATGCTTTATATTACATTCTTATAGAACCTTCTGTAATTTTTTTTTTTTTGAGTTGGCGTTTCACTCTTGTTGCCCAGGCTAGAGTGCAATGGTGCAATCTCAGTTCACCACAACCTTCACCTCCCAGGTTCAAGCGATTCTCCTGCATCAGCCTCCCCATTAGCTGGGATTACAGGCATGCACCACCACATCTGGCTAATTTTGTATTTGCAGTAGAGACAAGGTTTCTCCATGTTGATCAGTCTAGTCTCGAACTCCTGACCTCAGGTGATCCACCCATCTTGGCCTCTCAAAATGCTGGGATTAAAAATGTGAGCCACCATGCCTAGCCAAAATGTAATTCTTATATTGCCACAGTAATACTGCCTAACAAAACCAGTCTAAAACTCAGTATCACACATAATTAGCATTTGTTCTCACATACTGCCTATGAGTTATCTGGGACAGCTCTGTTCCATGTGCCCCTTTCTGGGGCCCAGGCATATGGGACCTCACTACCTCATGCATGCTTTTCTTGGCCATGATAGAACAAGACAACGAGTCTAATGGCACAAGCACATTTGAAATCGCTGCTTGTGTCACATAATAACATCCCAATAGCTGAAGCAAGCAACATAACTGAGCCCAAAGTCAAGGCAGAGAAAATCACATTGAGGCCACCCATGGCAAGGGTGTTGGATATACTACAGAATAGTAAAGAATTAGAATCAATAATTCAACCTACCATACTCATTAACAGAAAAGCGGTTAAGTAATAATAGTATAGCCAAACTAGACAGCTATCAGAAAGACTGAGTACATCTGAATGCTCTAAAATGGAAAATGTTCACAATACATCACTGAATGAAAGAAGCAAGTTGTAAAATATCTATAAGATGATCCTATTTTTATTTTTAAAATGTATTTACACATATTTATTTTATATGCATAGTAAAGAGATAAATATACAAAGTGTTAACAGTATTTATCTGTCACGGTTGACGAGTTGGGAGATGAAGAAATAACTTTCATTTTATACTTTTATGTACTTTTGTGTTGTTGGAAAAATGTTTTATATACATGTATTACTTTTGTGATAAAAACTAATATAAATAGAACAAACAAATAATAAAAGAAAATGAATGACAGCAAATATTTTTATTTTCCAGGTATTTTCTAGTTGATGATACATTCTCTATCCTCTTTTCCCAGCACACAAAATAATAAAATAACAAATCTAATATCTAGACGTTGTAGATTTGAGATCCTGCCCCTGCAAAACTTCGTTCTACTTCAAAAATGATCTACTTTATTCCTCATAATCACCCTTAGAATTGTGGGGTACATCTTAATTCTATTATATTCAGAAGCAGAGCATTTCTAAGAGAATTTGAAGATTTTCTGAGTTTCTTGACAGTTATTCCAAATATAGTATTTTTCTGTTTAAAAAATTCCATTTTATTTCTTTTAATAGTTTCTATTTCTTAGTTGAAAACATCTGTTTTTCCATTCATTTCAAGAGTGTTTGCCTTTACCTTGTGGAGTATGGTTATAATAGCTGCTTTAGAGTCTTCATATGATGTTTCTAACATCTAAATCAGGAGTTGGCAAGCCACAGCCTATGTGCCAGATCCAAACTACTGCCTGTTTTTGTATGGCTCATGAACAAAAAATTGTTTTGTTTTCAGTTTTAAATGGTTTGGGAGAAAATCAAAGAAATACTAATATTTTATGACATATAAAAATTATGTGAAATTCAAATTTTGGTTTCCATAATACAATTTTATTGGAACATAGCCATGGTTATTTATTTACATGTTGTCTGTGACTTTTTTTGTCATAAATGACAGAGTTGAGTTATTGTGATGGAGACCATTTGGCCCACATGCCCTAAAATATTACTTCCATCCAGCTGTTTACAGAAAAATGTTTCTCCTGATCTGGGTTAGCTCAGGTTTTGCATCTGTTGATTGTCTAGTCCCTTAAGAATTTGTCCCTTTTTCCTGGTTCTTTGTATGTTGAGTAATTTTGGATTGTATACTGGACATTTTGAATATTATCTAATGACTACAGGGCCTGTCAAAGTCCTCTAGAATGTTGCTTACTTATTGTTTTAACAATCAACCAAGCTAGGTTCATACCTCAATCTTTATTTCAATTTCTGTGGGAAATAATTCCAATGTAATTTTAGTTTTCAAAGGCTTCATTATACTGCTTTATATCTTTTTCATGTATGCTCATCTCAGGGGTGAGCTTGGAACTTGTGTTGGTTTATACTCAGAATTAAGGGATTTTCTTCTCCAGCTCTCTCCTCTATATTTTCCTCCTTCTCTACAATTCCTGAAGACCCCTCCTTCCAGTCCTCTTGTTAGAAGGCTGGGATTTCTCTTATAATTATAGATGCCCATGCTGATGCACCGTTACACGCAATTAGAGTTTCTCTTAAGTCAACACCAGCAGAGAGAAGAGGAGCAGAGAAGGAAAACTTACCCCAGTACTAGTTATTCACTAAGTTTTGACTCCTTTCCACAATCCACCTGCTACTATTTTCCAGAGTCTCGAGGTAGCTACTTTTTGGGTATTGTTCAGAGTTTTTATTTACATAAGATTTTGACTCCTGCCAATAATTAAAAGGTTGAAATTTCCAGAAAATGAGCACATCGTAAACAATATCTTGATAATCCTTATATCACTATTTGGGAATAATTTAGCTCAAAATCTTGGTCTTCTTGGGATTAAGCATATGCAAAAGGCAATATCATGGTGGATTTACCCAGGACCATCAATTCTCGTGACTTCTGACATTCTTTACTAGTAAGAGTAGGTGAATGAATTCCTATGATAAAACCAAGTTGTCCGAAGTAAAGAGGTTTATAGCCTATCTGAAAATGTAAGTGTACTCAAAGTATTTATTCTGTTAGATTTAATACAAGAAGTTAAATGATCAGTGAGGCCAGAACTCTTGTTTTCAAGTGACAGGAAGAAGAGAAGAATAAAATAATTATTTTCCAAGTCCAGAAGTGAGGTTAGGGTGATAGAAAGACTAATGGCTCCCCAAAGATATCCATATCCTGATTCTCAGAATCTGTAATATGAGGAATATGTTTTCTTCATGGCCAAAGGGGCTTTGCTGATTAAGATAAAAATCTTGAGATGCAGAGATTATCCTCTGTCATCAGGTCCAAATATAATAAAACGGTCTTTATAACAGAAAAAAAAAAAAAAGAAAGAGGGAGGCAGGAGTGTTAGAACCACGGGAGTTATGATGATGGAAGCAGAGGTCAGGGAGATGGAGAGAGAGAAAGAGAAATTTGGAGATGCTGTACTGCTGACTTTGAAGTAGAGGAAGTGGCAAGGAGCCAAATAATGCAGATATCTCTACAATCTATTAAACTCAAAGAGCCAAATTCTCCTCTAGAATCTCCAGAAGGACCAAGCCCTGTTAATGACTTTCACCTCTCTTCAGCCCTGTGTCTCCAGAGTTAAACGGGGCTTTACCCTTTGGAGCCATTTAAGGCAACATCAGAGGAAGATGTTAGCTTGAGTCAACTGCCCAACCATTGAATCAATGATCTGAATAAATGGAAGAGAACATAATTATAAGCCAGAACCACTTGAGTTACTTGCAGTCCCCCTTGACTAGGGGGAAGATAATGTAATTGCAGTTACACAAGAAACACATGGAAAAAGTAACAAATTTTTGAAAGGAGAGAGGGGTGCTGATAAGCCAAAGAGAAGAAATCTTCATCATAGTTGGTCCTTTCACTGATGAGACCCAGCAAGGCTATAGCAAGAACAATGTCAACACATATCCCCACATTTCCATTGTGATTACCAACTTATCATGCCATTTCTAAGACCACAGTCTGTTTCCTCTTCTATCAGCATGTCTGCACTCACTCGTCCACTTTACTAGCTATATCAGTTAATATTAGATTTTGCTTTGAGTGACAGTAAATGCAAAATAATGATAGCTTGAGGTAGTGTCTGTGGTAGGAGGGGACAACTCAATGAGGCACTGTGTTGGATCTTTTCCCTTTTCTGTTTCGCTTTCTCTGCCCCCTTATTTCAGCTGCCTGGGATCATCTCCTAAATAAACAATTTGCATTTCTCTACATAAATGAAATCTGGAGGTAGATAGTTCAGGGCTGGCAGATGCTCTGCAGTGCCAGGGCCCCAGAGATTTCCTATCTTGCTGCTTGCCATCCTTAACAAGTTATTTCAACCTCAGGGTCCAAGATGGCTCCTGAGGCTCTAGCCATCATGTCTGTATTCCAGAAGGCAGAAAAGAAGAAATAAAGAAGAACCTATCTCTTTCCTAAGGATATTTCCTGAAAGTTGGATATATTCCATTGATCAGAATATAGCCACATGTAGCTGTGAGACAGGACAGAAAATGGAGGTATGTTAGTGACAGTGAGCCCACAGTCAGATTCTGTTACTGAGAAAGAAAGGGAAAATACATATTGGGAATAGCCAGTGGCATTAGCCATTTTACCTCCTATATTCTTTAGGATGTTGAATCACGATCGCCTCTACAATTTACCTAATCAATCAGTCTACTTCTGGTCACATATAAAAATCATCTTCTGGACTCCATAGTCTGTTGCTTCGAATATTGTCATCATGAACACTTAGACATAATGATGGGTGTGTCAGGCCTAAACTTGGACTGCTAGTTCTTCCCTCTCTCCATCTAGGTTTGATTTCTACCACATTGCATTTTGTGGTTATTAATTGGTGTAAGGTAGAGAGCTGTAAAAATGTAAGAACTCAAAGTTAATATCTATTTCCAAGGATTCTGTTGTCTTTGTATGCCTACTAACCATCTTTTGCCTCCCGCAGTGTTGTCTTCAATCTCTGGTTTTACACCATCCTCACCTCACCACCCTTCTCTTCTTCCAATGCCTCCAGCAGGTCCAGGGAGGGAGACAGCGCTAATAGCATCTGTGAAAAGTACATGATTTTCTCTCCCAGAAGGCCTGGCAAACACTTTCTCACACGTTATTGGCTCTGGGTAATAGCTTCAATAAATTACTGACTGGGAGAATTTTGCCCCCTTATTATTTTATTTTATTTTTGCAATACGTTCTCACTCTGTTGTCAAGGCTGGAAGGCAGGGGAGTGATTTTAGCTCACTGCAGCCTTGAACTCCTGGGATCCAGTGATCCTCCTGCCTCAACCTCCCAAGTGGTTGAAGCTACAGTTTACCTGTAGAGTTTACCTCTTTAATTACTATCTTCTCTTTAGAATATACTCTTGGCTTTTGATCTTCTGTTTATAGATATGCCCAGACAGCCATTTGTTGGAGGAGGAGGGAGTGTGTGGAAAACAGCACATAAAAATAAAACAAAAACCATTAATTGACCCTGGTTATCAAGCCACCAGACTGAAAGTGAGTGGGGAAAGTAATTGAACTAGAGGGAAAAACAATCTGGCTCTGTCAACTTTCTAGCTGTGTGACTTTGGGAAGTCACAATCTGAGACTCAGTTTCTTTATTTGCAATATAAAGGTGTGATAGTTAAAATAATAACTAAGAAAAATTCAGTGATTGCCTTTAATTTGTAACATAAAGAATTTTCTAAACTGTGTTCACTTCTTTTATCTGTCTTTCTTTAGGGACTGTAATTGGATGCTGAGCTTCAGTACTTTGCCTGCAGTGGCCATCTAGGAGGCACTATTGTCCTCTATCTTGCAGGGTCCTGGTGGCTTTAAAAATTTTTGTCTTCATTCTTTCACCTTTCTGTAGCATGTAACACCATTGATCATCCTTGTTCTTTTGGGCACTCTGTGTTTACTTGTCTTAGGGTAGAGCCCTCTGCATCAAGCACAGATAGAATCCCAACCTCAAAACTGAGCTGAAGCTAGGCTGTCCACTCTAACAAAACTTAACAAGTCTCAGGACAGATGGAAGCACAATGCAAATAACTGGCTACCAGGTATGGTTCTTTTTGTAACCATGGTTCATCCATAGGCCTGCTCTTTTGCCTGGTTACCACATATTTTCCTGTGGCAGATGCCAGTTTCCTTTACTCCTTATAAGTAGCTTCATGTATGTTCTTAGAGCCGAGGCCTAGAGAGCTGAAAAAAAAAAATCCCTTCTCATCTGATTTAGGATTCTCCTCTTCCCAAGATGACTGGCATGAAAACAACCATGCCTTTCATTTATTTTATTTTATTAATTAATTAATTAATTTTTATTTATTTATTTACTTTTGAGACAGAGTCTTGCTCTGTGACCTAGGCTGGAGTGCAATGGCATGGTCTCAGCTCACTGCAACCTCCGCCTCCTGGGTTCAAGGGATTCTCTTGCCTCAGCCTCCAGAGTAGCTGGGATTACAGGCCCCAGCCATCACGCCTGGCTAATTGTTGTATTTTTAGTAGAGACAGGGTTTCATCATGTTGGCCAGGCTTGTCTCGAACTCCTGACCTCATGACCTGCCCGCCTCAGCCTCCCAAAATGCTGGGATTACAGGCGTGAGCCACCGTGCCCTCCGTAACAACTCACATATCCTACTCAACGTGACACCTCAGAGCATAGTATCCAATATCGATACAGGAGATGCACGCCTAATAACAGCAGGATTGCAATCTTAAATGCCCCACTTCCAAATAACAAAGAGACAATAAAACATTTCTTAAATATTTCTCAAACCTGTGTTTTTATATTTTCAATAATATCATATGCTTGACAGCAGCAATTCGGTCTAAGGTGAGCTTTGCTAAACCCAGTCTGATTCCTTTTATGAGTTCTTCTTCAGTGTGAGATGAATAAAATGTCTGAATATGCTTCCTGCAATTTTGAGGATTACAGGGCCTGATCTGCAATAACTGCTCAAATGAGAACGCAATAATCTCAACAAAACCCAGCAACATTTGCAGGGACAAAGCAGTTTAAATCTATTTACAGGAAATATTTCTCCAAAGGGGACATGGATGGCAGATATTCAGCTCTGGCTATATCATAGAAAAAAAATGCATGACCACAAGTGCAGTTTAGCTTCTTAGAACTCACAGCAGGCACTTGGGTGTCCCAAACCACACTCTTAGCCCAGGTGGTTTCAGCATAGCTGCAGTGGACAATTCCAAGCATAGTGCCATATCTAACCTCAAATGTGGGTAGTGGCATCTCTTTGCCTTTCTACTTCAAGGCTTTCTTTGAAAGACAGAAGGCCGCTCAACCCAACCTGAGCAGGTTCAACTGAAATGTTCAGGGAAGAGCATTGGAGGAGGTGGCAGTTGCTCCTAGGGCAATCCTCAACCAACTCCATTTGCCCACAACTCTATGAGGCACTCTTTGTTGACTCTTCTCCCTTCTCTGTTTTACTTTCCTTGTCCACTTATTTCAGCTGCCTGGGATCACCTCCTAAATAAACAACCTGCACCCAAGTCCTTTCTCAGATTCAGGTGTTGGAAAAACCCAATCACTAAAAACTCCAATATCTACACTGTCTTATATGGGCTCTGGTTTTCTTTTGTGCAATCAAATGTTTTATTTGAGTTGTTTTTTCAAATTAAAACTATAACCCATGTCAGAGCTGCATTCAATTCTCAGTGCCTTCCTTCCAATACGCAAAGACTAATTGCAGCTCTGAGATGACACTGAGCCCTATCCCCAACTTTCTACTATTTTCACCAATGCTTAGGAGATCTTAGGCCTGCAGGGCCAAGACCCAAGCTCAAAAAACCATGTTCAACTTCCCACCATCTTTTTCTGTAAAGAAGCAGTGCATTTGGAAAACATGCCCTAGATATGGAAGCTTAGTCCTGAGCTGAAGGCAGAGGAAAGGCTGCTTTCCTATTTCACATCTTGCTCCTACAAAAGTCTCTGCCTTCTCCCAGTGCAGTAAATAACTGCATTTTCTGCCAAACTGTATATGAGGTGTCAGCTGACTTAATTCATTAACTGACTACTTATTGCTTGGATCAGACACTATGCTAACTGTCGGGGTAGCAAATTAATAAGGCAAAGTTCCAGAAGACAAGGACCTCACTGTGTTGTAAGAAGGACTGAAACCCAAACAAGTAACCCACCTCCTGCAATAGGCTCAGGAGGGGAATCTAATTAGGATACGGATCTGAGAAAGTTTTCTGGAGAAAATAATGTCAGAGTTAAATGAAAAGCGATGAACAGGAGTTATCCAGTTGACTAAAGACAGAAAGGGAGCCCCAGGTGGGAAGAACAACCTGTGCAAGTGTGTTAGGTACTGAGAAAGCAAGGTGCATGTGGGGAACTGAAAGTGCGGTGTGACTCGAGCAGAAATGATGAGGAATGAAAGTAGGCACGTAGGCACTAGTTAGACCAAAGCTGTGATAAGGACTCTGAACTTTGTCTTGAAGCTGTCTGGATTTTGTCAGTAAGCCACTGAAGTCATTTATTTAGGGAATGAAATGGATAGATTTGTGCTTCAGAGAGATAAATGTAGTAGTTCTATGAGATAGAATTGGAAATAGTAAAGAATAGAGGTAGAGAAACAAATTATCAAAGGCTGTGGTAGTGATACGGCAAGCAAATGATTCTAAAGATCTACATCTCCACAGATGCCTGCATTACTCTCACTATCTGAATTTACATATGGCAAACTTAATTGACACTGAAGTGTGTGTGTGTGTGTGTGTGTGTGTGTGTGTAGAACATCTATTTGAAGTCTATGGGATCTAGTTTGGGAATTGCTGAATGAGGAAGCTATTCAGGAGGCAGAAGTGATGGCCCACAGAGACTGGTTGAATGTGGGAGTGGAGAGGGAAGAATTCAGAATGACTTGGTCAACAGGGTAGAGTATGGAGCCATTTAATGAGACAGAGAAAAGAGGAAGAGGATGAGATTTGGGGGTATATTTGTTGTCTATTGCTGTGTAACAAATTTTCACAAACCTAGCAGTATAAACAACACATTTACTATCTCACAGTGTTTTGTAGGGGAGGTCAGGGATCTGGGCAAGACTTAGCTGGGTTCTCTGCTTAGCCTCTTACAAGATTGTACTCAAGGTGTTGGCCAAGTTGCATTCTCATTGGTTGTCAGCAGAGTTCATGTCCTGTGGTTGTAGGATTGAGGGTCCCAGCTTTTTACTTTAGCTCCCTGAGGTCACGTGAGGTTTCTGAAGACCGGCCACAGTTTCTTGCAACCTGGGCTCTCCCACATGACTACTTAATGTTATTAAATCACCAGAGAGAGTCTCTAAAGTGATCCTGCTGGCAAAATGGAATGTTATATAACATAGTATGACCACAGGAGTGACATCCACTACCTTTGCCATATTCTACTGGTTAGAAGCAAGGTCCTGCCCACAGTCAAATGGGAGGGATGACATCAAGGTGCAAACACAGTGAGGCAGGGATCAAGGGGCTACCTTAGAGTCTGTCCATCCCAAGAGGAAAGATGAGTTTAATTTGGACATTTTGACTTTCATGTAACATTTAAATACAGATATCCAGTGGAATATGTGGATCCAGGGCCAGAAAAGAGGTTTAGAGATGGAGCTGTAAATTCAGAATCTACTTACAGATACACAACCAGAAGGTGAAGCAGTGGAAGTAGATGAGATTGCCCAGGGAGAGTGTATATAGTGAGAGTCATGCAGGCATCTGTAGAGATATAGATGAATTAGTATCTTTTCTCTAAACTTGAGGACAGCCAATGTGTTCCTCAGCCTTCTCATTTTCAGAGTGAAACAAGATCCACTTCTGTTTTCTCTATACCTACTCCCTTTTATAATCCTTTATTTTGTTTGCTCCCCTCTGAACTATCTCTTGTTTCTCTATGTTACACTTAAATGAAGGAATTAAAATTAGAGGCAAAGCTATAGTAACCAAATCAGCATGGCACTGGCATAAGAACAGACACATAGGCTGTGAAACAAAATAGAGAGCCCAGAAATAAGTCCAAACATTTATAGTCAAGTCATTTTCCAAAAAGGCATCAAGAACGTACAATGGGGAAAGAAGGATGTCTTCAATAAATGATGTAATAAGTGATGCTGGGAAAATGGAATATTCCACATGCAGAAGAATGAAACTAGATCACTGGGAGGAAATATCTTCAAACTATCCTTCTGTCAGGAATTAAGAGTCGGAATATATAAGGAGCTCAAACAATTTAATAGCAAAATAATAATAATGAGATTGAAAATGGGAAAAGATTTGAACACACATTTTACAAAAGAAGACAAATGGTCAACACATATATGAAAAAAGGCTCACATCATGACCATCACAGAAATGCAAATCAAAACCATGAGATATCATCTCACCCTATTTAATGACTTTTATAAAAAAGACAAGGAATAATAAATGCTGGCAAGGATGGGAAGAAAGGGGAACTCTCATACACTGTTCATGGGAATGTAATTTAGTACAGCTACTATGGAAAACTGTATGGAAGTTCCTCAAAAAACTAAAAATAAACCTACCAGATAATTCAGCAATCCCACTACTAAGTATATATCCAAAGAAAATAAATTCAATGTTTTAGATACATCTGCACTCCTGTATTTATTGCAGCACTATTCACAATAGTCAAAACATAAAAGCAACCCAAGTGTCCACCAATGGATGAATGGATACAAAATATGTGGCACCTATACACAATGGAATATTATTCAGTCATAATAAAGAATGAAATTCTGTCATTTGTAGCAACATGGATGGAACTGGGGGTCATTATGTTAAATGAAATAAATCCAGCACAGAAAGACAAATATCACGTTCTCACTCATATGGGAGCTGAAAAAGTTGATCTCATAAAGGTAGTGATTGGTAATTATCAGAAGTCAGGAAGGGTAGAGGAGAGGATGAAGAGAGGTTGATTAATTTATTCTATCAAATGTATGCTTTTGTAGAAGAAATAAAACCTAATATTTGCTAGATCAGTAGGGTAGACTATAAGAATCTATTGCGTATTTCAAAATAGTTAAAAGACAATAATTTGAATGCTTCCACCCTAAAGAAAAGATATATATTTAAGGTGATATATATATTTCAATTGCACTGATTTGATCTTTACAAACTATATGAATGTATAGTTATAATGTGTATCTAAAAAATGTGCACATCCTTTATTTATCAATTTAAAAAAAGAAGAACATTTAAAGGGAGTGCATTAATAAAGGTTCTACTTAATTCCCAATAAAGCAGAACTAACTTCTGGGTATTTCGTGATTTTTTTTGTTTATGCCGATAACATCATTTAAAACTTTTAAACAGTCTATTGCATCCAAAATGGTGTTTCACATGTCTTATACAATATTGCAGGAAGCTTAAGATAACTGAAATTTTACGAAACTAATATCTTGGAACATATCTAAAGTAATTTAAAAGAGTAAGAAGTGAACATGTAGTTATTGACACGTTTAACTAATTATGGCATCTCTGGCGAAGGGTAATAAATAAGGGAAAAATGTTACTTATATATTCAAAAGATTAACCTAGCTTAGTCTCTCAGCTTTGAGAATCAGAATTTAGAAGAAAAGCACATTTTGCATGTGCCATAGAGCTATATAAATTATACAGTAATGTTAGTTCTTTCAGTGTTACACCAAACGATCAAAAAAGCTGAAAAAGAAAGTGCATCAGGTTGATGACTTAGGGAGTATGGATTTCTTTTTGGGGTGATGAAAATGTGCTAAAATTGATGCGGTGATGAATGCATAACGCTAAACATAGTAAAGACCATCAAATTGCACACTTTCAATGAGTGAATTTTACAGTATTCAAATTGTATTTCAATGAAGAAAATTTTTAAGGCAGGGCAATGGTATTTATGGTATTGATTTGCTAACAGCATTTATTTCTGCTGTCATATCTCTGTTTCCCACTAGGGCAAGCTGAAAGTAGAACACTCAGCAATTCTGAAGTTGTTCAATTGACAAGAAGACAGAAACTTCTCTTTTCTTGCTGCTTGTGTAAAACATCAGAGAGGAAAAACAAATCTACCCTTTTCTTCAGGGAACTCTGGAATCAATCCCTCTCTCTCTCTCCATCTCTTTCTCTTTTCTGTTGTTGTTCCCAATTCATACCAGTAAACAAGGGTAGTGTCAGGAATAAAACTTGTAGTTTAATAACTTGGACTTTTAGTTTATGGTTGTATGGAAAGAAATCGTTTACAGATTATTTTAAAATTAAGTTTATGCACTATCTGCTAATATTCGTGTTAATTATGAAAATACAAAACAATCACACTGATAATTATCTATCTGCCTTTCCAAATCAATTTTCTCCCCTTCTCCTTCCTGTTTTGTGCTGCAAGAAACTGACCTTTATGGACAGCATCACATATTGTAGGTTCTCCTGGCTTCTGGTTGGTTTTGGTCAATGAAAGGCACAGACAGGAAATCGGGGGAGGAAGGAAAGAGAGCCTGGTACTTATTTCCCTAGCAGACCGTGGTTTAGACAGCAAGTGAGATCCTCTAATTTATCTGCTGAAGTTCTCAGCTCTTTTCTGACTCCTGTCCCACTGCTGCAGCCCACACCAGCCCCTGGGATCATTACTTCTTTCCCTTCCTCCTTCACGTTCGGAGGTGGTAAGGGTCTCCCACTCTCATCACTCCCTGGACGTTTTACCATGTCTTCCTGTTCTTTGAAATTGCCCATCCCTTTTTAAATAGTCCCTTCATTACTCCTCTATTTATTCTCTCTCTAATTGACCCTTTGAGTGTGCCATCAGTTTCTTGCTGGGATATTAACTGATTGAACCATAGTATATCTTGCATCTGAATATATGAACATGAAGAAAAATGTTACCAAGAATGAAACAAAAAGCCCATGAACACAGGATGAGAATTATATACATCAACCTCAGGGAAGTGGCTATGTCTGAGGAAGAGAGGGAAAATGGGAATTAGGACTTTTTAGCTTAGTTCTTTTTACTTTAGTTCTTTTTAGGGCTTTTTCTTGCTTAGTTCTGAAAATAGTATTTAACTGCTAAAAAAAAAAAAAGATGTGAAATAAATATGGAAAAGGGAAAACAAAGACCGAGCATTTAAGGACCTAGACTGATGGACCAAAAAAAGTAGCTGAGTCTATATATATATAACAAAGACAGTCTCCTATTGTTCTCATGAGATAGTGCAAATTCTATTTCTGGGTTCCAGGAGAAATCTCTTAGGAAAGTGGTTTGCTGCCACCTTAAATGTTCTAGACATCCTCTGAGTTCACATGCTCACATACTATGGCACTTTATGATTCCCTCCCTGGTTCTCAGCCACTTCGTGACAGACCCCACTCCTATCTGTAGGGGTAGATCCTTATTGGCATAAACCAAACCAATTAACCTATTTCAGCTTCTTTTCCCTGAGGTGTTGGTTCAGAAATGCACAATTAGGCTGGGCATGGTGGCTCAAGCCCGTAATCCCAACACTTTGGGAGGCTGAGGTGGGAGGATTGCCGGAGTCCAGGAATTCAAGACCAGCCTGGGCAACTGTGTTAGTCCGTTTTCAAGCTGCTGATAAAGACGTACCTGAGACGGGAAGAAAAAGAGATTTAATTGGCCTTACAGTTCCATATGATGGGGAGGCCTCAAATCATGGTGGGAACTGAAAGGCACTTCTTATATGATGGCAGCAAGAGAAAATGAAGATGAAGCAAAAGCAGAAACCCCTGATAAACCCACCAGATCTCATGAGACTCTGTGGTAGTGATACTACAGAATAGCAGGGGAAAGACTGGCCCCCATGATTCAATTACCTCCCTCTAGGTCCCTCCCACAACACATGGGAATTCTGGAAGATACAATTCAGTTGAGATTTGAATGGGGACACAGCCAAACCATATCAGCAATATAGCCAGAACCCACCTGATAAGGTTTGTCTGTATCCCCATCCAAATCTCATCTTGAACCGTAGTTCCCATAATCCCCACATGTTGTGGGAAGGACCTGGTGGAAGGTAATTGAATCATAAGGAGGTCGGGTGGTTACCTCCATGCTGTTCTTATGCTTGTGAGTGAGCTTTCATGAGATCCAATGGCTTTATAATGGGGTTCCCCCCTTTGGTTTGCAGTTCTCTTGCTGCCTCCATGTGAAGAAGGATGCGTTTGCGTCCCTTTCTACCATGATTGTTAAGTTTCCTGAAGCCTCCCTGCTTATGCTGAAGTGTGAGTCAATTAAATGTCTGTCCTTTATAAATTACCCAGTCTTGGGTGTGTCTTTATTAGCAGTGTGAGAACAGACTAATACACTGTCTCTACAAAAAATAAAAAAAAATAGCAAGGTATGATGGCATGCACCTGTATTCACAGCTACTTGGGAGGCTGAGGTGGGAGAATCCCTTGAGCCCAGGAGCATGAGGTTGCAGTGAGCTATGCACTCTAGCCTTGGTGACAGAGCAAGACCCTGTCTCAAAAAAAAAGAAAAAAAAAAAAAAAGGGCAAGGAAATTCACACAATTAGAATCAATACTCAATAGAAGACCTTGTAGGAACTTCAGTAAAAGAGAAGCTTTCACTCTTTTTCTGAGATTATGGAACTAAAGATACGAGGAAGATTGGATTGTTGCAGCCATCTTGAAACCATAAAAGGAGCCAGCCTGTTGAAATCCCAAAGAGGCAGAGTCAACCTAGGTCCTAGGGTTCCAGTTTGACCTGAAGTCAGGCTGTGCCTGATGCCAGCCCTAACTGAAAGTTTCAGTTATAGGGGGCTACATACTCTTTTTTATTTTTGGTTAAGTTTAGCTTGATAGCTCAACTGATACAGAGGCACACAGTGCAATGTGACTCTCAACAAATACCCTTGGGCCAACTGACATGGTAGATTTGCTGAATTAGTTTGTTGATGTTAGTTAGGCAAGAATTGTGTTTGACTGATAGTAACGTAAACGTTAACAGTGACTTAAATACTCAAGAGTTTATTCTCTCATGTGCAATAAGCACAGAGTTTGGCAGTTCAGAATGGAGTATAGGGGCTCTACAAAGCCCTAGGCTTATCCTACCTTTTTTGCTTCACTATCCTAGGCATAGATTACATGCCTGGTATTAACCTCACAATCCAATGTAGCTATTGAACTCCCCCCATCATGTCTGTCTTTGAGGCAGAAGGAAGGAAGGAAAGAGGAAGAAGAAAAGAGTGTGCTTTCCAGCTAAATCAACATCCTTTAACCGTTCTTCCCCAAAGGCCCACCTATTTGCTTATGATTATCTAAAATTTAATATTATAACTTTTATAATATTATACAATGTATAATATTAATTATTACAAAATTTAATATTAAATAATACATACAAATGTATTATTTTAGATGGTGATATAGCTACATGTGGCAGACTGAATAGTGGCCACCCTAATCCATGAAAACCTGTGACTATGTTATTTTATATGGAAAAAAGACTTTGCTGATGTGATTACATTGAGGATCTTGGGATAGGGAGATTGTATTAGTCTGTTCTCACACTGCTAATAAAGACATATCTGAAACTGGGTAATTTAAAAAGAAAAAGAGGTTTAACGGACTCACAGTTCCACATATGGCTGGGGAGGCCTCACAATCATGGTGGAAGGCAAAGGAGGAGCAAAGGCACATCTTACATGGTGGCAGGCAAGAGACTGTTCAGGTGAACTGCCCTTTATAAAGCCATCAGATCTTGTGAGACTTATTCACTGTCACGAGAACAGCACAAGAAAAATCTACCCACATGATTCAATTATCTCCCACTGGGTCCCTCCCATGACATATGGGGATTATGAGAGCTAAGATTCAAGATGAGATTTGGGTGGGGACACAGCGAAACCATATCAGAGATTATCTTGAATTATCCATATGGGGACATTGTAATCCCAAGGATCCTTGTAAGAGAGAAGAAAGAGGGTTAAAAGCAGAAGAAGGAAATAGAGGTTGGAGTGATGAGTTTTGAAAATGGAGGAAAGAGTCTCAAGCAAAGGGAAACAGGTGACCTTTAGAAGCTAGAAAAGACAAGGAAATAGAGCCTACAGAAGGTAGATCTGCCTTACTTCAGTCCAGTGAAGCTGATTTCAGACTTCTGACTTCCAGAGCTGCAATATTATAAAGTTGTGGCTTTTTAAGGCCATCAAATTTGTGGTCACTTGTTACAATAGCAGCAGGAAACTAATATATTTATTGCCCCAGATGAAGTCAATGTTCTGTTAGCAAGGAAATAAATTTTATCAGTTGCTGCTGGAGTGGTAGGTAAAAAGTGTCTGAAATGTTATACATTTCCCAAACCCACTGCTGCTTGGGTGTAGCAGGTTGAGAAGATAATTATCATTACATTCTACTAACCATAAAAGTATGCGTCATCTAAAAGATAATTGCCTTAAGTCAATGCACTTTAATTTGGAACCATACTTGGTAGTAGAAAAGTCCCCATATTGTCATTTTCATCAATTCTTTAGCCCATAAGAGGCATTTTCTCTTTTTTTGTGGTAATGGTGGAGCGAGGAAGAGGAATATTAGCACCTTATATTTGCCACAGCTTTAGTTAACAAAAGAAAAAATATGTATTTGCTACTGGATTTCAAGAAGTGGTTAGAGAGTTTATAGTTATATTAGAAAATCTACCAGTGAAAGTCTGATTGTCATGAATACAATGGTTACAATAAGAATATTGGGACAATTTTAATCACAGTGTAATTTTCTAATGTTGTTGATACATACTAAGCATTTTACAGAAGTTTGCATGTTGAATGTCAATGAAGTCATAATGAATCAGAATTCCTCCCCAAAGTGGGAAGGCCAGGAAGGTTTTCCTGTATTTTTTGACAGCTGAGTTGTAAGACAAAACTCGTTGTAAATAAACTAAATGAAAAGAATCAAATGCCTAAAATAATAAACTATTCATTACTAAAAATAATTATAGTATGCTCAGAGAAAAGCGATATTTTCTTTAAAAGAGTTAAGGCAAAGTGAAAAGAAATTCTTTATTGTGGGGTTTCTTTAATGCTTATTAGTTTCATTTCTTGAATGATGTTTAAACAAAGTCCCTCTGGCATGTTAACTATTGCCAGATAGGGCTTAGCTTCCTGAGGAGCTCATTGACATAAGAGGCTGCTTTTAATCAACAAGCTAAAGGAACCATATGTAGGCTGTAGGCTGAGCACATAATGTTTGATCCCACAAGTCAACAGCCAGACAAAATAAACAAAAACCAAAGTGGCCACAGTGCAGATCTCTGTCCACATGCAAAGCAGAGAAAAATGCTGGGTTTCAAATGGGGAGCTGCTGGCACCGTGGCAATTTCTTAGGTGACCCTCGGGCTTGATTTTATGATTTTCTTCCCCTTAACTTATTATGACACACACCCCCTTAGCTTATTTTGGTATAAAATCAGCTAAATAGGACTATGGGAAAGTAATCTTGTGTGTGTGTGTGTGTGTGTGTATGTATTTTGGTATAAAATCAGCTAAGTAGGACTATGGGAAAGTAATCTTGTGTGTGTGTGTGTGTGTGTGTGTGTGTGTGTGTGTGTGTGATTTTATTTATATAAAATAAAATTATCAATTTTAATGTTTTTTTAAGTGTAAAGTTCAGTGGCATTAAGTATGTTCACACTATTTTGCAACCATCACCACCATTCAGCTCCAGAACTTTTTCATCTTTCCAAACTGAATCTCCATATTCAAAGCAACAACTCCACTTTTTCCCCCCTCCCTAGATCTTGGCAATCACCATTATACTTTCTGTTTCTATAAATTTGACTAGTCTAGGTATCTCATATAAATAGAATGATAAAATATTTCTCCTGTTGTGTCTGGCTTATTTCATTAGACTAATATCGTAGCATGAGTGAGAATTTCCTTTCTTTTTAGGATAAATAATATTCATTTGTTTGTACATGCCACATTTTATTTGTCCATTGTACTGGTGATGGACATTTGCGTTGTTTCCACCTTTTGGCTATTATGAATAATGCTGCTATGAACATTGGCATATAAATATCTGTTCACATAGGAGCATGGTTTTTAACTACGGAAGTAACAATTCACCTGGGACATAGCCTCGAAATACATATGACAAGAAAGTGGGAGGAGATTGTCTTAGTCTGTTTGGGCTGCTATAACAAAATGCCATAAACTGGGTAGTTTAAAAACAACAGAAATTTATTTCTCACAGTTCTGGAGGCTGAGAAGTCCAAGATCAAGTCACCAGCAGAGTTGGTATCTGTTGAGGCCCCATTTCCTGGTTTGTAAATGCTATCTTCTAGCTGTGTCTTCACATGGTTAAAGAGGCAAACAAGATACCTTGAGCCTTTTTTTTAAAATAAGGGTACTGATTCCATTTATGAGGGATCTTCCCTCATTACCTAATCACCTCCCAAAGGCCCCACCACCTAACACTATCACACTGGGCATTAGGTTTTAACACAGGAATTTTGGAGGGACACAAACATTCAGAGCACAGCAGAGACTCTAAGCATAGAGGTTTTGACTCAGTGCATGTGGAGACTCCAAGGCACACATCTGGTTACAAATCACTTCTCTATGTATCAAGAAGGCATATAAACAATGAGATTAAAAAACTGAAGCACATCAATGGGACTCTCCAGAAATAACCTAGCCTAAGAAATGATTTCTAAGCATTTTTGTGAACAAGACCAGAGTGTTATCATCTGAAAAAGTGTTATGTTTCATCTGGAAGATATCCGAAAAGGATAAGATGCTAATGTAAGATAGTTGTAACACTGGACATTATTACTTGAAATAATGTCACGGTAGAAGCTTTTAGTACTGTCAATGAGCACCCCCTTGGAGAAGCAGAGTTGGGTGATAGTTGGTCAGTAGGTCTACAACATTGTCCCAAAGAGGGCAAGCTTTGGTTCTAAAAGTGGTACTGGTAATTTTTAAAAACTTTTCATTGACATGCAATATAAATACAAAAGGTACACCCCTATTGTAAACGTACAGCTCAATAAAATTTCAGAAATGAATCTACTGTATAAGTGGCACCAAGATTAAATAAGCGAATATCACCAACGTCCCAGAATCCCGCCTCATGGCTTTCTGACAATCATAACCTCCCCACCCAAGGTAACCACTAACCTGACCATCCAATATATGCTCTTTTCTGTCTTTTGTCACTCAACATTACGCTTGGGAGATTCAACTATATTGTTACAGACAATGGTTGTACAGAACTTGACTTACAATGGTTCTACTTATGATTTTTCCACATTACCATGGTGTGAAAGCAACATGCATTCAGTATGTACCTCAAGTTATGCTGGAGTTTCATCTGGATAAACCTGCTGTAAGTTGAAAATGTTGTAAGTCAAAACTCCACTTTCAACTTACAATGGGTTTATTGGAATGCAACCCCATCGTAAGTCAAGACGTATTGGTATTTAGTTATAGTTTGTTAATTCCTATTACTATGTAGTATTCCCTCTGTGTACTGTTTTTGGTTTTGTTTTTTCAATGTAGGCATATAACCATGTATATAATAGCAATTCATACGTCAACATAAATTCATGGAAAAATTCCTTAAAAATATCCAGTGCCTCTAGTTTTAACTCTGTGCTCATCATGATATAAACATCTGATCTGTTATTTGAGATTCTAAACAATATTATCCACCAGAAGGGAGAACCCTGGGTAGATGGCCTAATAGTTTTGATACCAGCGATTCTCTTCTACAAGTTAATAAATTAAAATGTGGAATTATCAGTGTCCAATGGGTGTGTTTGACATAAATAGATTCCCTATGGTTATTATCTCCAGGTGAATTGATAAAATTAAAATTTTCGAACCTTCAAAATGTAAGTAAAAATTCTCAATGAAGCTAGGCCTGAAATGATCTGAAGGCAATTGATTTGGGCTGCATTGACCCAAACTCTATTAATCTGAAATGTAAAGACTGTCTACTATAAATATACTTCTAACTGTGTCTGAATCTGTCATTTCTTGGAGTGTAAATATACTGAAAAAGAATGTCGGTTAAAAGCTCAGCAGAAAATAGAAGGCATGCTGAGCTGGAATGTTGTACGTAATGTCATGAAACGTCTATTTGCAGAGGCTTGGACAGGGTTAAGAAAACTAACAAGGAATGTTGAGGCAACCAGGGACCTGTAGCACTGGGGTGCTGCTGCTATTCATAGGCACAAAGGGACAAGGAAAGGCAAGGATGTCCCTGGAGTCCAGAGAGGGCTGGGGCAGTAGAAGGGGCATGAACTGACAGGAGGGATGCTGGACTTGCATCACCAAGTCGAGGGGGAAGTTGGGAAGGAAAAATCACTCTCATTTTTTTCTCTCCCTCCTCTCCAACCTCCTCCAGTTCCAGAGGGCAAGAGAGCCTGTTGTGCGGTCCATAGGGTGAGCCTCCCAGGACTCAAAGAAGGGCAGGGAAGGGTAGAACATGGGTCTCCAGAGAATTGGCTTGACATACAGGGACAACCTGTGCCAAAGGATAAGTTTTGTGTGGTGCAACATCAGCCCAGGACATAGGTAAAGAATAACACTTAAAAGGGAACCATCATTAAAATTCTTAATTTTATCTAATTTTTCTAGGACCTCACATTTTAAATTTAGCAATGTATTTTTTATGTTTCTGTTTCACTTTAGCTTTCCTTAAATTAATTGCTGCATCAGCTGTCACCTCTGTGTCCTCAATCACAACATAAACTCTTTGGCACAAGTTTCAGTAATGATACAGCTTCTGGGAAAGGTGTCTTTCCTTTAGCCAAAAGCTGTAGCATCACCCACAGTCTTCTCAATAAACACAATCTGTTTTGAGATCGAATTTGGAGCCAAGTGGAATTGCTGAGTTGATCTGATCTATTTTTCTATCAAAAAGAAAAAAATTATACATTTAAAGCATTCACTATATATATACATACACACACACACACACACACATATATACACACACATATATATATGTGTATATATATACAGTCTTGCTCTGTCATCCAAGCTGGAGTGCAGTGGCATGATCTCGGCTCACTGCAAGCTCCGCATCCCAGGTTAAACAACTCTCCTGCCTTAGCCTCCTGAGTAGCTGGGATTACAGTCTCCCGCCACCACACATCTGGCTAATTTTGTATTTTTAGTAGAGACGGGGTTTCACCATGTTGGTCAGGCTGGTCTCGAACTCCTGACCTCATGTGATTTACTCGCCCTGGCATTCCAAATTGCTGGTTTGCAGGCATGAGTCATCTCGTCCAGCTGATATTTCTTAGATACATAATTATGCTTAAGAGATTCACCCATATTGTTACAGATGGTAACCAAATATTAAAGGATAATAACTGAAGTATTATCCTCTTGAGAATCTCTTTCTACACATCTATTTACTTTGCCTCCTCATCTCAGGAAGTTATGAAGATATATATATATATATATATGTATTCAAAAAGTGATTTGGGACTTTTCCAATATAAATACTACTAAAAATTCTATCAGGGGTTTACTACCATCATGAAATATAGTAACAAATAAAAACAATAAGAAAATAAGAAACTTTAAAAAGTGATTTAAACAAATGGAAAAGAAATCTGAGCAAGTGAGTAATTTGAATGAGAGCAAGAATAATTTTAGGTGTCTTCAGGTAAGAAGTAATTTTAAAGCTATCTTAGAAGTAAGAAGTAATTTTAAAGCTATCTTAGCTTCACCCAAGAGATGATACATCATGGTGGAAAAACCACTGGACAAGGAGTCCAAACCTGGAGCTCATCCTGGTAAACAACTTATCCTTTCTGTACTTCAATTTCCTCACCATTAAGTTACAATAATAGTGGAATTAATTCCTCAAAAGGGGAATTATATATCGAAATTATTGAGTTCAATACCCTTTGCCAATAATGCAAGTGTAATATATTTTAAAAACCTCCGGATTTAGTTCCCCTCATTGTTAAGCAGACCTCTTTTCCCATCCTTACCTCCATGGAGGCTTAGCAGTGTGGCTGGGTTTGGGAGGGAACATATGCTGTAAAGGCACTGGGAAGCCCAGAGGCTCTGCTTCTGACCAGAGGAAGTCCCAGAAGGAAGTCCGAGAGGAAGGGGCGATGAAAGAAAAGACATCTCTTCCAGGTCTGGCAGGTCATGGGAGAAGGCAGAGATAGGAGAGGCTCACAGTTCCTCAAAACATGTGCCCTTGCCAGGCTTTGGCCTAGAAGAGGGGATATGTTAGGGCAGGGACTCCTACTTCAGCTTACAATTAAGAGTTAGGAAGGAAACTGCCTCCCAGGATTCCCTGGTGCCAACCTGAGACCAGCTGTATCCAAGTAAATTCAAGGGTGCAGTGTCATGGTTAGGCAGAGGGAAACCCTGAGTTTAACTTTATTTACTGAGCCCAGGTCATGGAATTAATGGCATATATGACTAAAATGTTAGAGGAATTTATAGCAGCAGCAGCAGCAGCAGCAACTACGAGGAGGTCAAATCAGCCAGGGAGCAATGCTGGGCCTTGTGCAAGCTGAGAGATCAAACTGTGAGTCACAGCAGCCATAGGCTTCAGTTGCCATAAGCGGAATCACCAGGGTGGACAAGTCAACTTTCTGAAGTCCAGGAAACCCAGATGGCCACTCCCCATGAGAGGCCAGCATGCTCAAAGATGCCATGTGGACAGCTGGATCCAGCAACCCAGCCGCCGTCATGCAATCACAGAAGCCACCATTGCTACCTTTCTTCCCAGCCACCAGCTTGAGAATGGAGACAAATCTGGGAGACTGAGTCTTAACAAACTAAACAAGTTGAGAATTAATCTAAATAGATTCCTTTATTATGTCAGACTAATTTTATCAGGTTGGCTTTTTTTTTAGATTAAAACAATGTTTTTGTTACCAAGCAGAAAAGATGAAATCATACACACAAAACAAAATGAAACACAAGTATTAGTAGTGATAATACATTTCCAGTGGAATCATACATATATTCACACTACATTCATAACTTTGTATTAGTCGGTGGAATACTGGAATACTTAACTCTTTTGAATAAATGGATGAATGAAGCTCATAAAAATAATAAATTTTTTAGAATCTTGTTATGGGCAAATTCTACTGTAAAGAATTGAAAAACAAGGTGATGGTGGACAGAATCTCTGCGACAGTCAGCACCTTTGTACTTGCTGTTTCTCCTTCTTCTTCCTCCCCATCCTCTTTCCCTTCCCTTTCTTCTTTGACAGGGTCTTGCTCTGTTCCCCAAGCTGGAGTGCAGTAGTGGCCTGATCATAGTACACTGCAGCCTTGACCTCCCAGGGTTAAGTGATCCTCCCACCTAGCCCCCTGAGTAGCTAGGACTACAGGCATGTGCCACCCTACCAGGCTAATTTTTAAATTTTTGTAGAGATAGAGTTGCACTGTGTTGCTCAGGCTGGTCATGATCTCCTGGGCTCAAATGATCCTCCCATATTGCTCTCCCAAACTGTTGGGATTACAGGCACGAGCCACTGCGCCTGGCCTGTTCCTCCTTCTTAGAATGCTCTTCCCCCACATGACTGCTTGCTTGGTTCTTTAATTTTCTCAAGTCTTTATTTAAAAATAATCTTCTCAGGGAGGGTGTTTCCCGTTACTATCTAATATCCCAACCCCTTGAAAACTTTCTATCTCCATCTTCTTCTCTTTTCTTATACTTATGTCAATATAATTTACATTTTGAAATTTATTTGTGCTTAGGATAAATAACACTAGGAGTTCTGTCAAATAATTCCCAAATATGAGTGGCTTAGCATGAGTAATGGTTATCTCTTATTCACGTAACAAGTCTAGGGACAAATGAAGCTATTCTCTTGGGTAGTAGCTCTTCTCCAAGTGGAACTCAAAAACCAGACTTCCATGTTGCAATGCTGCTATCTTTCAAAATGTGGCCTTCATGGTCTCTACGGAAGGGAAAAGGAGACAGAGAAGGCACGGTGTGTAATTCACCATCTCAGCACAGATGTGACCCATATTCTGCTAACATTTCATTGGATGGAATTAGTCACATTGCCATTTAACCACAGGAAGGCTGAGAAAGATATAGAAGCACATAGTTATTGGTAAAAACAAATTTATTGCCTTCTGGTCACCAAATATCCATTTTAGGCAGACAAATGAATGAAGTCTCTGAGTGTGGGTGAGATATGTGACTTGCTTCTACCTGACAGAATATGGAAAATATTATATTATGTATAAATTTACATCTCTATCTAGATATAGATATATGATACGATGTCATCTTCCCTTAATTAGGTTATATAAGGCTCTGTCTGACAAAAAATGGAAAGATAGGTTCTCCCACTTGCCTTGAAGAAACAAATGGCCTATTAGTTCTAGAGCCACAAGGAAATGGATTAAACCTCTCAACCTAATGGTAACCCTGAAGCTACCTGGTTATACCCTCAAATCTGATCTTTTCCTCACCCCAGTTTAACTGGGTCTTTGTCTCTCAAAGCCTTTATAAATCCTATCTTTTACTATTGAGCTCTAAAAGCAGTTAGCCTTTCTATGTCTGCAAAGACACAAATTCCTAGGCTGTCTATATTCTTTTTTTCCACATTATTTTCCCTATATCTTCTATATCTCTTTTTCATACATTTCTCTTTTTTTCTAACATTTGAACACTGGCTACTTCTTTCTGGAAGTCATCCTGTTTTGTGAAACCTTGCAATGAATAGTTTTCATTACTAATTGTTTCTTTTCAATCACTTGACTTAGAGCTACTGACTCAGTAGGCACAAGATAAGCTTTAAGTTATCACAATAACATTTTACTCATTGTTTTGCCACTGCATATTATTATCATCACCTTTCTAGCTTCCAACATTACTTTCCTTGATGCTTGCTATTGAACTCCTGAACAACATATTTTAAGTTTTCAATACCAATTTCCATTATAGTCAGGATCATTAATACTGGCTGCTGTAAGAAACAACTCCCACATCTAAGTAGCTTAATACTTTCTTTCTTGCTCACATTACAGGTCCCCATCAAATGATGGCTCAGGGATCTAAGCTTCTTCCTTTTGTGAGGATACCTTTTCAACACATGGCCTCTGTGGTTTCCAATGAAGGTAAAGAGAATGAGAGAAGTCACACTATATTCTTAATCTTCATAGCCATAAGTAACACCCATCACAACTGGTTAAATTCCAGATGGAAAATTTAGGAAAGCATATGGATTTTGTAAGCACTGACACTCTGTCACATGTTGCTTATTATTTGACCTCTGCTTCCCTATCCCATTAGAATATCAGCATCACAAGGGCAGGGATTTTTGTCTATTCTGTATACCTCTGCATCCTCAATAGTTAGAAGAGATCCTGGCTCATTAGTAAGTGGTTATTATTTACTTAATGAATATGTGAAATGGAGAACCCAGACATTCTCACCATTGGCAATGAGTGAGAATTAGAAGACAGAAAGGATACTGAGCAATCAAAATAGATATCACAAAATTTATGCACCAAAGATCATGTCCATTATCCACTGAATCTTCTCCCTCCCACAAGCCATTTTAGACAAAGTTCTAATGAGAATATTTATTTAGTTTTTCAATTCCATATAAAACCATAAGCAGGAAATTAGAATGAGATAAGAAAGATTATCAAGAAAGGAAAAAGAAATGAGTGGTGATAGAAAAAAATGCGAGGTTCTAGAGAAAAAGTTACTTTGAAAGTACAACAATAAAAAACCCAGTAGTAGCCTGAGGTCATCTAGAGTAGGGGCAAGACCACTGATACATACAAGCTTCTAAGAGTATCACTGAATTAGAGCATGATAAATAAATCATAGCCATTACAAAAATAATGAGTCAATTACATTTAGTATATTTTCTTTAAAAAGGCAGAAAAGTCGCAATACATCTAAGAATATATTTTGGCATTTAGATAGGTATCCTTTGGTCATTCTTTAAATTCCCTAGTTGTAACTATTAATTCATTCTCTTAGGATCGTTGACAGATAAAATACTACAGAAATGACTCAAGGCAATATTGTGCTTAAGTTAGTCACCTCTTCAATTGGAAGCTCCCACCTTTTTTTCTTTGAGATGGAGTCTCACTCTGCTGCCCAGGCTGGAGTGCAGTGGTGCAATCTTGGCTCACTGCAACCTCTGCCTCCCAGGTTTAAGCGATTCTCCTGCCTCAGCCTCCAGAGTAACTGGGATTACAGGCACCCACCACCACACCTGGCTAATTTTGTATTTTTAGTAGAGGCTGGGAGAATCCCTTGAACACAGGAGGCAGAGGTTGCAGTGAGCTGAGATCGCACCACTGCACTCCAGCCTGAGCAACAGAGTGACACACCATCTCAAAAAAAAGAAAAAAGAAAGAAAAATAAATCTTACAAGTATTAGACCACCAAATGCCATGATTTTTAAATTAACTGCCTGACAAACCTCTGTGATATGTTTTTTCTACGTATTTTGGCTTTATACTCTTTGATTTATTCTCTATATGAAAATGATTTTGTGACATTATGTTCTATAGAGTTAATAGATATTCTGTCTTTTCATTAAAGTTGATTAAATTTTGTTTTTATTATTGATAGTTTAGAGGAGTTTCTTTTGAGTCCACAATGCATTATTGGGAAAGTAACATATTTTTAGAATTGTTTTCAAATTTGGGAAAATTGCTATCAAATTTCTTTCACATACAAACAATAAGATGTGGGAGGGTTTTCCACATTCTACTTCTTTTTTTTTTCTTTTTTTTTTTTTCTTTTGAGACAGAGTCTTGCTTTGTCGCCAGGCGCCAGGCTGGAGTGCAGTGGCGCGATCTTGGCTCACTGCAACCTCCGTTTCCTGGGTTCAAGCAATTATCCTGCCTCAGCCTCCTGAGTAGCTGGGACCACAGGCGTGCGCCACCACACCCAGCTAATTTTTGTATTTTTTTAGTAGAGACGGGGTTTCACCATGGTCTCGATCTCTTGACCTCCTGATCCGCCCGCGTCGGCCTCCCAAAGTGCTGGGATTACAGGCGTGAGCCACCGTGACTGGCCTCCACATTCTACTTCTAAATCCATACATTTCAAATATCATTTATCTCATTACCCATATGCTTCTGTGCTGGGTGCTGAAGGATGCAGTCATTAATACTTGGTGGTATAATTTCTGTCTCTTTACCTTTGTGTCACAACACTGAAGGGCCCAAGTGACTGTAAGTCTTTGCACAGTCAAAATAGATGTCACTGTTACAATGAGCTTTAACACCCACAGATCACATAAATATATTCCACATATGTAACTCAACTTCCCCTTAGCCAGATCTCAAAAAAGTCCACAATCACTCCAGTTCTTTCAGACACAAGGGGAATTTGGACAACAGGGAAGTTAGAATGCAAAGAGAGAGCAGTCTTGTCTTAGTTCAAACTGCAGTAACAAAGCATCCTAGACTGAGTGGCTTATGAACAACAGAAATTTATTTTTCATCATTCTTCAGGCCAGAAGAATGAAATCAGGGTGCCAGTGTGGTTGTGATGAGGGGAAGGCCCTATTTCAGTTGCAGACTGCCATCTTTTCTTTGTATCCTCAAGAAACAGAAAGAAGGTGAGAGAGTTTTTTTGTTTGTTTGTTTGGTTTCTTTTAAAGGGCACTTATTCCATCACCTCCCAAAGGCCCCACCTCCTAATACCATCATATTAGGGGTTAGGATGTCAACACATGAATTTGGGGGAGGACAACTATTCAGCCCATTGCAAATCTCTTGAGATTAAAATATCTTACTTTGGAAGATTTTACAAAAATATAAGACCCCACAAACATGTCTCTTAGGCTCCTCCTGTGTTGTTGGAAGAGGGTTGGAGATTAAGTTTCTTGGAATCTGCCTTTGGGTTTAGCTTTGGCCATATGCTTCAGAAGGAGCATTCACAAACCTGAGCACATCCATAGAAAGGAAGTAATCTAGGATCATGAAGAGTCAGGACACATTGCCATATGACAAGCAGTTATGGGTCATACAAAGATCTTGGAAAAGAGACAATTCACATGGTTCACAAGTTTGTCTTTAGTGCCTGGAGTCCTGTTAGGTGGAAGAAGTATTTAAACTCAGTACAAGGGATCACTTCCTAACGTCAGGCTAGTTTCAATGCAGAATTGGCCAGCTTGTGTAGTATTGAGTTCTCTTTAAGGGAATGGTTCCAGGAGAGGATAAGTGAGACCCAGTCAGAAATCCCTTGAAGGGGAGTGGTGATGATGACCGATGGGGAGTGCAGTGTGAAAGAAGCTACCTAATCTTTACACAGCTTTGCACGTCTGAGATTTTTAGGATGACTTTGCTATTAATGTTATTTGATGCCTTAGTCTCGGTTTTATTGGTTGATACGTAGAAACTTTTAAAGGTAGTTGGGGCTGTTTTTAAAGTGAGAGAAAAATGTTTTTTAAAACCTAGGACAGCAATGGTGATTCACTTTACCTCTATTCATTTTTAGGCTTCTTTCTTTTCTTCTTCCTCCTCCTCCTCCTCCTCCTCCTCTTTCTCTCCCTACAGGGTGACGGAGTCTTGCTCTGTTTTCAAGCCGGAGTGCAGTGGTGCAATCACAGTTCATTGCAGCCTTGAAATCCTGGGCTCAACTGATCCTCCTGCCTCAGCCTCCAGAGTAACGGGGATTACAGGTTCAGGCCACTATGCCTGGCTATTTTTATTTTTATATTATTTTTTTAAAATTTATTATACTTTAAGTTCTGGGATACATGTGCAGAACGTGCAGGTTTGCTACATAGGTATACGTGTGCCATGGTGGTTTGCTGCACCCATCAACCTGTCATCTACATTAGGTATTTCTCCTAATGTTATCCCTCCTCTAGTGCCCCCCACAGGCACTGGTGTGTCATGTTCACCTTCCTGTGTCCATGTGTTCTCACTGTTCAACTCCCACTTATGAGTGAGAACATGTGGTGTTTAGTTTTCTGTTCTTATGTTAGTGGGGGTTTCACTAAGTTGCCCAGACTGGTCTTAAACTCCTGGCTTCAAGAGATCCTCCTGCCTCAGGCATAATTACAGGTGTGAGCCACTACACCTGGTCCATTTTTAATAGAATGTAACACAGTAGTTAATCAATACAGGAAGTTAAGGATTTCAGGTGTGGGGTTGCTGGATTTGAGCAAGTTGTGAAGGAGAACATCATGTGGGAACCACTAGGATCCTTGTTCTTCCAGCAAGAGCTGGAATTGGACCTTATGTGGGGCGGGTTCATTGATTCTGTGGAGAAGGAGCCTAACAGTGATACCTGGGCTGATAGATCCAGGGTCTAAGGAGTCAGGGCTCCTTTGTGGCATGTGACAAAACACAGTTGAAACTGACTTGAAATAAAAGGGAGAGGATTTATTGGCTTCAAGGATAGAGTTCACTGCAGACACATTTATCTGCTGAGGTTTCTGAGAGGGTAAGACAACACCTTCTTACCCTCAGCTTTTTTTCCCTCAAAGTTGGCTTCATTGGCATGCATCGTTGGTCCTCGGTACCATGGGCTTATACCCTTCCCATTTATGCTAGTTTAAAGGGCATATTTTTTCTGCAATAATGCATCCAAAGCTCCGGATCGAGTTTCTGGACCAACGTGCCCATCCCAGAACTGATCACTGCGGTCCAGAAGATGACTGGCTAGTTCTGGGGGATGAGGTGGGAGGTGTCAGTACCCTGGAACCACAAAGACTCATTGTGGGTGAGGGGGAAGGGCAGTTCCCATAGGAATAATGAACCACTGTTACCAGAAAAGGCAGAGAGATGGATAATATTGAGCACACATACTCAAAAGTCCCAAAGGAATGGATATCCATTATTTGGGGACTTCCTTCGTATGGATATAAACTGTAAAACTGAATAAATCTTCCTCATATCTGGATAGATGCAAGGGGAGGGACACAGTATCTTTACATTTCAGCATTTTTACTTTTTCTCCTAAGTGGGAATGAGTTGATGAAGATGCTATGGAAGTAAATAGAAAGCCGAAAGTATTAATACAGTAATTTTTAATTTTAGTGCCCTCTTTAGGCAAAGTATCCCGGGAACGCTTTCAATAATCCATTTTTCATCGTGACCACACCCTGTGTGTGCGACATAAGTGTTACCGTCTTGCCCTTGCAGTTGGGGAAACCGAGGCATGACTCCCCATTCAGCTTTCCGGTGGGGTTTAGGAACAGTCCTGTCTGCATGACCTCAGTGGGTCTCCTCCATCCTCCGCGACGACTCTAGGAATCCTGTCCTTCGGCTTCGCAGAAGGAGAGCAGCTCAGGCTCCGCCGCAGCCTCGGGACTCGTCCTCCGCCCAGCTGCACCCGCCCCGTTCTTCCGCACCTTCCTCAGGGAGGTCCCACTGGCCAAGGTCTGGCTGTCCCTCATGTCCTCTGCCCCCGCCTCCCTTCCGCCGGTCCCCGACGTGCCGGCAGCTCCCAGCCCAACGTCCCGCAGGGCGGTGCGGGCAGATGCCGCCGAAGCGTCCAGCGGGAGGGGCGCCGGCGGGGCTGGAGGTGAGGGGGCCCGGCCCTTGGCTGTCCGCAAACCTGGAAGCCACGGCCGGAGCGGGCGCCGGGCACCCGGGCGGGAGGAAGGTGGCGGGCGGGCGGCCGGGAGCGGTGAGAGGGTGGCGACGCGGGCGGGCCGGCGCCTGGAGAGCGAGCAGCGGGGAACCCGGGCGCTGCGGGGCCGCTCGGGGCTGCGCCGCGTTCGGCCGCAAACCTCCGGCGGCGCAGGATCCCCGGCGCCCTTCCGAGCGCGGGCGGGAGCCATGGTTTCGCGCGTCCCCGCCGCCGCTGCTGACTCGACACAATCCGCGGGTCGCGCGGGGGCCGCGGCGTAACCCAGGGGTGGGCGGCGGCGCGGAGCCGCCTCGGGAGCTCCGGGTGTCGCTGCGAGCTAGGAGGATGCCAACACAAAGGCAAGCCGAGACTCAGCTCGCGGCGGAGGGCGGCGGGAAGATCCGCTGAGGGGCGCGCCGGGCGCGCTCGGCCCCTGCGCCGAGTCTCTCCGGGCGCTTCTCGCGCCTGGCTGTCCGGGACTGCAGCGCGGAGACTCTCGGCTCCGTGCGTGGCAGCGGCCGCCGCAGTCGGGAGCTGCATGCGACGCGTAGCGGCGCCCCCGGCTGCCTGCTTTCTCCGCGGCGCGCACGGACCGGCCGGAGGGCGCCGCGGCCGCGGGTCCGGGCGGCTGCGGGGGCGCCCTCCCGCCCCGCGGCCCGGTCCCCACCCGCAGCCCGCGGCGACCGGCGCAGAGCCCAGGTGAGCGCGCGGCCCTCGCCGCAGGTAGCGGACGGCGGGAGGTGGCTTTGTTTTCCTCCCTCGCGCCCCGGCGCGGTCATTCATTTGACATTTCGGTTTCTGCTGCCCAGAAACGCGGGCGAGAGGAACCAGGACGTGTTTGATGGTTTGGTTCTCCCGGGAAACTGGCACTTTGGGGTCTATTTGAGCATCACTTGAGGGAGAGGACGCTTCATTTCCTTTTCGGTTGGGAATGTGCCGCGAACATCCTCTGCTGGAGCTTGGGGCCTGGAGGAAACCGGGGCTGCAGATTTAGACGTAGACGTTTCCGAGGACGCGCGACTGCAGAGGTCTGGCTCTCTCATGCCTTGTCTTCTCTATTAGCAGCGCTCGGGTGCTTTTCGTTTTTTATTATTATTAATTTAGAGAACATCTTTACAGGCACATTTGTTTCTTTTAGAGTTGGACGTCTTTAGAGTCAGTACGGAGAGCTCACAATTAGAGTTACAAGGGTTCAATCGATATTAAACTTCACGAAGGAAAACATTTGTGATCATTACAGGTAGAGGTGGACGGCATGCAAACTTCGGGGGCCTTTAGCCTTTCTTGGATACGATTTCTGCTTTCACTGTCCTAGACTCCCGCAAACTCTGTTTTCCTATGTATACCTTTGTCAAAGTGTGAAACTTGTCTTTTTTGGAGTAGTGTTCTATAGTTTGTCATTTAGAAGAAAAATATTTCAGTGTAATTAGTAGAGTCCTCCATGTGTTTGTCTCATAAATATTTTCTTTTTACTCTATCTCCTATTCCCTCAGGGTTTAATTTCTTCTGTTGCCTAGAGAGAGCTTTTTTCTCTCTCTCTTCCCAACAGATGGCTGTGTGTTCCAAGAGGTTATCTTTAAAATGACACACATTACCTACAAAGAAAGAAAGATCAGATATTAACTTTATCTTTGGAGTTATTAAAACAAAAGGCCTAATCTGGGTGGGGATATAATTAATGGTGTGAAAATCTGGAGTTTGCTAATCTGTTTGGTCATCAGAAGATTCCTGCAGGGATTGTTTATATAGCATGGGAGACAGATGGCATCCCTAGCAGACTAGAGAAGCCAGGCATAAAGGGTCATTGTATTCTTCAGAAATTAGCCACTTCACTATTAGAGGTGGAGTAGGGTGTGGTGGAGGGTGGCAAAGACATAATTTTGATCTCCTAAAGGAGACATTATAAAATTACCATCCAGCAGTCTAGCCAGCTTTAATTTTTTTTTTTTTTTAAACATTCAAAAAGTCCTGATTGAGCTATTTGTTTTGATTGTTTCTTTGGCACATTTTGGCTTCCATGTGGTTATGTGAAGCAGTTTGTTAACAAAAATGTCTTTGAATTTAAAAATAATCGTGCTGCTTCTGGAAGAAAATCACTTGCACCTTTCTTAGCTCTTGTATACTGTCTCCTGGCTGGAAGGACTTTAGTCTGCTTTAGTTTGAATTCAGTTTCCTTCACCATCTCCATGACAGGTGGTTTCCTAATCCCCAGCAATTGGCTTTAGACTCTGAGGTTTGGGCAGTACTGTACTTCTGTGATGATTTCCCAGCCTCAGACATTTGCTTCACCATCGCCTCTATCACGGTATTGGGCAACATTTGGCAATGAATCTTTATGAATGACTGTGGTGTCGGTAAAGAAATAAAAATCATTCTGAACATTTGAGATAAACCAGCTGGAGCTTTTCTGCGCCTACCACTGTTGTGAATTATCTGTGTGCTGTAGATTGCAACTAGATCACAAAACTTGTTTTCCCTCTTTATGAATGTGAAGGAAAATATTCCAGTAAATTAACATTTGCCAGCCACAGGACTAAATTTAATGAAGAATATGAGCAATGTGTGACCCCTCTGAACAGGAGGCAAGAAATAAAAGTAAGCATTGGTTCTGTTTTACTTGGGCAATGTGATATTGGGAGAAAAACATATTTTCTTACTCTTTTAAAAGGCTTTTGCAACACTGATTTCAGCCAAAGGCAAAGAAACCAAGGTTGTTACCTATAGTTGCGGACAGATGCTGTGGTGTTTTCTCCTAGATGAATGTGTTTTGCAGGAGAGGTGGCTTTTGAGATCTTCCCAGTTTTAATATGTGCCCAGGAATCAATGAAATGATCTTGCATTCAAAATGCTTGTTCAATCTGTATCATTGGTATCTGTGTAACCTCTAACCAGGTGGCTCTCTCTGTTGTGAAGTGTTCCTTTAAGAGAAACCAGAGGCTCCTTGCCTGGGGCTTGCTGTGGGCCTGGCCTGGATCCACATTCTTGTGCACTGCCGACTGCTTTCTTGGGAAAAACTGGAACCAGTTTTGCTCGGTGTGTTGGATAGGGAATGGCAACATTGGGTGAAAACCTTCCCAGCTCTGTTATCAAAAGCCAGGCCTGGCCTGAAAGAGAGAGGACTGTGTTTGAAGTTTGATTGATTTAACAGAGGCAGAGGTTGCTTCATTACACACAGGATGCCTTTTGTATCAGGATATGAATGAGAGATTAGAAAGGTGACCAGATGCCCTGCTTTGCTTGTGACAGTGCCTGTTTATTCCTGTTGATTTATCTTAATTATCAAAATCACCCCTTTTCACATGTGAAAGTGCCCTGGTTTGGATGATAAGTTAATTATCTAGTTATCCTAGGTATTAAGGAATCCTGATTTTTTTTTTCATCACCCCACTTCCAACACCAGATTTTGAGTCTTGCTTTATTTCAGTCTTTTATTTATTAAATGCAAAGATAGAAAATCAGAAAAATTTAAAACTGAAAAATACATAAGAAAAAATGAAATAGGAGGAAGATAGGAGAATGAGATAATTTCTCATCATCTATTTACACACATAGTGAATAAAATAGTTTTATTCTTAAGTTATTAAGTGTCTGCCATGGCTGTAAGCCCATATTATTATTGGCTTCAAGCACAATATGAATTAGCACCCGTCCATATATCTAGGGCTGACACTAATTGGGAGAACTCCTGTGATTTAGGATAGCAGTTTCTACAAAACCTGTTTGCAGACCCGATGGTTACCATGGCTCTGACAGGTAGGAATGCAAGTTTGAAGATCTAGTGTCTGATCCAGATCTTGGATATTTACTGAGATTCTGGAACACAATTGTTGTTGTGAAGATTTGACTCCACATTCTCTTAGTTTCCAAGCTCTCTGGGCCACGAGGATAATAAGAGGGCTTTTGTTTTCTGTACTCTCTTATGTCTCCAGTGTTTGGTTTGGGTCTCAGCTTTTCATACAGAGGAGTTGCAGAAAAGGAGAACTGGTGTGTCTGTTTACCACATGAAAATTCTCATGGGAGGTCTGAGATTATGCAGGTGACCTGGTAAGAGTTTGGGTTCTTTACTAAAGTTAGATATATGAAGCTTGTGGCACTTGCTTCTGCAATAGTTGCTATGCTCTTTTGCCAAAGAATTGTGTGTTTGTAGCACAGCTCACTTGCTGTGTTATAATATACTGTATATATTGAGACAGGGTCTCACTGTGTTGCCCAGACTGGAGTGCAGTGGCATGATCTTGGCTCACTGCATCTTCTGCCTCCTGAGTTCAAGTGATTTTCATGCCTCAGCCTCCCAAGTAGCTAGGATTACAGGCATGTGCCTCTACTGTCCAGCTAATTTTTGTATTTTTAGTAGAGATGGGGTTTCACCATGTTGGCCAGGCTGGTCTTGAACTCCTGACCTCAAATGATCCACTCTCTTCAGCCTCCCAAAGTGCTGGGATTACAGGCGTGAGCCACTGCGCGTGGCCTATGTATCTTTTTTTATAAGTAGGATGACTGTGTAATTTAAAAAAATTTAGACAAGGACACTTTTGGGAGTAAAATATGGTACAAACTATAAGGGGTATTAGATCAACAAGTATAAACTGAGACTGTGCCAGAAACACTAGGATTTATGGCCATCCTAACTATGACCCAAGTTATAAGCTTTTATATGAACTATATCCATATGATGGAGAAATGTCTTTAGCTTCTTCTAGGCTTGTTGGACATATATGTTTGTGTGTGCAATGTATGTATACTGTATACATAAGCATAGATTACATATCAATTACATGTATACTGATTGTACAATCAGTGCATTGTAGGTTGGAAATAAACCACTTAAGAAGTGCCAGTAATTGGAAATTTATGGCCTTCCTTATCTCTTTCATTGGTTGACTTCTTAACCAAACTCTCTGGATCTAGCCTCTCCAAACTTTAAATTATCTCCTGACCTTGTCTAGTTTTAATACCATTCTGTTGATATAATTCTTTTGTTTAAAAACCTTTGATAAGTTACCATTTTCTTTTTAATTCTCAAAGTGAGATCCATAGTCAGTTTGGTGGTTATAAGGGGAAAGCAAAGAAAAAATTTAGTTCATCCATCCATTCATGTATTTGTTCATTCAGCTAATATGTATTGAGTTCCTTCTGTGGGTTGGTCTTTGATCTAGGTTCTGGGAATATATCAATGAATAAAACCAGGATCCCTGACCTCGTGGAGTTTTCATTCTGTTGGGGGCAGGCAGGTGGGAGGTGGGAGACAGGTAATAAACCAAATAGCTAAATTATATATGATGTTAGGAGATGAGAGCTTTGGAAGAAAGAGAAAGTAGGACAGTATAAGTGTGGTTGAGTAGGCTTCATGGAGGAAGAGACTTTAAGCAAAGAGTTAAAAGGAGGTAAGAGAAGTTACTTAATACAGATACCTGAGGGATAGAGTTGCAGGCAGGGAGGATGGCCAGTGCAAAGGCCCCAAGAAAGGAGTGTGTTTGGATATGTTCAGAGATTTGCAAGATCAGCATGAGTGGGTGGAGTGAGGAGGGGGAAGTCAGAAATGAGACCAGAAGGGTGGTGTGGGTATTGCAAAGCATGTAGGGCCTTGAGACAGGCCATTTAATTATGATTTCAGCAGACATCCCCTTGTGTTCTTAAAACATATTATAATATTTAAGATTGTGCTTGTGCTGCATAGACTGCACTGGTGAGTGTGTGTAGCTTACATTTTGTTAATAGTTCACTTCATGTTCTTTAATATAATTTTTATATCATTTACTTATTTTTTATTTGTTAAAATAGTATTTTTTTTGTTTTTGCTGTTCTTAAATTGTATTCCCATTTCATAAAATTAGATAAGTGGTTCAAAAGTAGTTAATCAAAGTGTAAAAATAGTGATGAAAATAGAATTGTAAATGCTACATTTCAGGATGCCATAAATATGCTTAGAAAACTGAATCCCTCTGTGTATGAATTGGGAATATATATGTTTAGAGACAAGGGAATCTTTGAGAATGACAATTTCAGAACAATTGCTAAAATTGAAAAATACAAGTGGAAATAGGACAATGACGGTCTCAAAACCATTTTATATTGTACTTGCTATCCCCATTAGGACCAAATGAATCTGTAATCATGGCCTGTTATGAAACTCTGTCCAATAATGGCATGAAGCCATGGATGTTTTTGTGTCATTTTTGAACAAAGCACAGTGGCTTCTCTGTTATACTATTGAAGTTTTCTAGGACAAGCACACAATAATGTGTTCCTTTATAAAATTAATGTATTGTATGGCTAAAGGTAGGTTAGAGATTATAATTTTATTAGCATCATTAAAGGATCCTTGTAGCAAAAATAGGAATGAGCCATATTATTGAAGAGACACTTGGAAAATCAGCTGGAAAGTTAAAGACAAACATTATCCTTAGAGAGAAACCAGAAGTTATTGACAAAACTCCTTTGTTAAATGACATGGTTGGCTGTTGCATAATATCAGTGGAGTGGAGTGTGGAAGAGCGATTACTATCAAGTGCATGCTAGCAGATATTTTAGTTTATGGTAGGATGAAACCAGCAATGTCATGCAGAGAATGAATCAGCTTTTGGCATTTGTTCAGAGATGAGTGCTTGGTGATGCTTTTGTTCATTTATCACTGAAAACTCATGCTATAGGAAGAATTTTTTGTTGTTGTTGCTTTATTGGTTAACCATTATTCATGAGATTGGAAACGTTGCTCAGGGGACAGAACTGACAGTGTACTGGGCGCAGGTACAGATAAGGTGATGGCTTCATGAAGAAAAGAAGTTGTGCTTAGAAAGAAGCTAATCCACATGCTACCCACTTCATGGAGAAGATGTAGTGCCTTCTGATCTTGAGGAAATGCAAAAAAAAAATAGTGGAAACTATGGATTCAACCAAACTGTGGCCCCCGAGTCTATAGTTTGCTGTGCAAAGTGATGGGCAGTGAGTGTAAGACTGCTTCCCCAAGCTGACATATGCTAGGTACATAGTGGAAAGGTTCTTGTGTAATATTTTATGTGTGGAGTAAGATATCTGTGAAGCAAGAAAAATATTTCCTTATAACACTGATTAGAAATGATTTCTGTTATATTAAGTGTCATACTTAAGTCATGTGTTTAGCCTGTAGTGAACCATGGCAAGGGCAGAGAGGGAAGGTAGAATTATTAACCCCCCCAAAAAATGCCGCAATCTTAGACTATGAACTTTTTTAATAGAGAGTTGGAAGTCCACATTGACTATAAATTAAGGAAGTGATATTTTCCATAATGTACAACCATTCACATAATAAGCATAGTATCTCTCAGTGACCTGCTAGAAGAATAAGAGCTCAAAGTAATAGAACTTAGACCCAGTAAGTTTTGATGGGGAGTGGATACAAGTATGTATTTGGTATTTGAGAGCATGCAGAGAACCATGGCGGGAGGAACCCAGACTTTTAGGATTTTGCATTAAGATACTGGGTGGCAAGGAGAACAGGCCGAAGGAGGTAGAGAAAACTGTTAGATTTCTCTGACAGTTGGACATGACCTTTCCTTCTTTCCTTTTTTTTTTTTTTTTTTGAGATGGAGTCTTGCTCTGTTGCCAAGCTGGAGTGTAGTGGTGTGGTCTCAGCTCACTGCAACATCTGCTGTCCAGGTTCAAGTGATTCCCCTGCCTCAGCCTCCCAAGTAGCTGGGACTACAGGTGTGCACCGCCACGCCTGGCTAATTTTTTGTATTTTAGTAGAGATGGGGTTTCACCATGTTTGCTAGGAAGGTCTTGATCTCCTGACCTCGTGATCCGCTTGCCTCAGCCTCCCAAAGTGCTGGAATTGCAGGCATGAGCCACTGTACCCGGCTGGACATGACCTTTCTTGTGTTTTTGCCTTAGGCTTCATATCATACAAATGGACTTGATACTCAAATGTTTTCAGGACATGATTTATATTGCCATTGGCCTAATCTAGAAAAAAATGATTTCTTGTTGTCTTATAGTGGTCTTGGATTCTTTCCACATAGGTCCCCACCTCTTCCTCCCTCCATGTTTTCTTCTCTCCTTCGCTTTCTCCTTCTCATCCTTTGTTCTCTCCTTCTTTAAGCCGTTGAGCTGGCATCTCTAATCTAGATGAGCCAGAAGGGGCTCATCTCCTGTTTCACTGTTATCTAGGCAGATATATGTGCTATTCAGGGAATAAGGGAAAGGAGCCTCTAGGGAAGGGAAGTTCTGTACCTAACTCATCCTAATGTCTGGTATCCAGCTATAGCATGCATTTAAATGTAAACTTTCGTTCTTCAGTAAAGATGCATTTCCTTTTTTTCTCTCTTTGGACTTTTAATAAAGATGGAATCATTGTCCTTTGTTTATTAAGTCTCCTATTGTGATGGCTATTATTTAATGCTAGGACAAAAGTCATTCATGCATTATTTATAGATCCTTATATGCCAGGCTCTATGCTAAGTGCTGGGTATAAAAGAGGTGAATAATCAGACATGTCTCTGTCTGCCCAGATAAAACAGAATGTAGTGGAAAACAGGCAACACAGATATGAATAAATAAATAAGTATATAATTGCAAGGTAAATGTGGCAAAAATATTCATGTTTGTTAAATCTGGGTGTTGGTATATATGGTATACCTCAGTAATATACTTAGCCCGTGGTGACTCATGGCAAGGACAAAGAAGGAAGGGAAAATAATTAACAAGTAAAACAATGTGGCACAGTCTTAGACTATGAAATTTTTTATTAGAGAGTTAGAAGTCCACATTGCTGTAAATTAAGGAAGTAATATTTGGTATATGGGCTGCTGTTATATTAACTTCTTAACAATATGAACTTCTAAATGTATATTTTAAATATTTCATAAGCAACAAATGAAAGAACATAGTTGGAAGTATGATAAGTGCTTTGTCGAGGTGGGCTTTGTCAGAGAATTTTGTGTAACTGAGACTTCCTTTAGATGGAGTGGTCAGGGAAAACCTGAAGTATAATTCATCACTTACGTATATAAGAGGGATGGGGATAATTGGGAAAGGGTTCAGAGAAGAGTCACAAAGATGATTGATGACAAAGTTGAAAATAGCCCTATGAGAACAGTCTCAGAGAACTGGGGCTGCTGAGTAGCGATGGAATGCTTAACCTAATGCAGTGATTTAGGTTTTTTTTTTTTTTTTTGATTTATAGGGACTTTTACACATCCACATTCTCTTCACTTGTCATCCATGGTGAACAGCAGGAAAAACAAGTGATTCAATTTAGAATTATGGGTTAGAGGAGAATGGGAATTTTGTTCTGCATTTAGGAAAAATTGGAAAGGACCTGAGAGGTAAACTAGTTTAGCCTTTCTGTAAAGAAATATCTCTTCAGTGTTTTTAATAGGTGGTCATCAGATTCTTAGGAGATAGTTTCCATGCTTCCTCTGCTAAGAATAGGGTGGTGGTGAGTGGGGCACTCTAGTTTACTTTAATTAGACAGGTCTTCTTCCTGTCCCATAAATACCCTAGACTCATCTCCACCTCAGTACTTTTACCCCAGGAAGCACCTCCCAACTAGAATGCCCACCATTTCTACTTACTCTTTCAGGCCTCAGGACTCCATTGCCCTTCTGTACGGAATTTAAAAACAGTGTTTTTTTTTTGTTTTTTAATCATTTTTCCCACCTCATGTTTCTGAAAAATGTGGCATTTCTGGAATTCAATGTAATTTCCCTTGTCAATGATTGACAGTAAGGATAAGGGTGAAGTGAGTATCTTATGGGAGGAGTTGGGAGAAAGTGTGTTTAGCCTTCCACCCAGATGCTGATATGCTACCTTCTTGGGAATCAATGTTTGTAGCAATTAAAATCTTAATCATCTGCTGTTTTAGGTGGTACACTACTTATTGTTTTCCGTTAGTCTTTTTGCCAACTAAGACAAAAAAAAAAACTTTAGATTTTAAGCCCTCTAAAGATATGGAAACTTGGCGGGTGCCCCTGTGTAATATCCAGTATTGATCATATAGTGAATATTCAATAACCAATGCCTAATGGCTAAAGGAACCATCTGTCTCTTCTTCATGGATCATTATGAAGGATTGTTATTTAGACAAATCAGACATTAATTGACACAGGGTGCTAAAAGATGAACACTTTCGAGTTTTAAAATGTCAGAAAGTCAAGTCTTGGAGGTCTGATTTCAGATAACTCTCATCTCAGAAACTTTCTTCCTTCTTAAGTCTTCTAACCTTTGCTATTCTTTTTTTTTTCTTTTTTTTTTTTTTTTGAGTGAGACAGAGTCTCGCTCTGTTGCACGTGCCAGGCTGGAGTGCAGTGGCACAATCTTGGCTCACTGCAACCTCTGCCTCCTGGGTTCAAGCAATTCTCCTGCCTCAGCCTCCTGAGTAGCTGGGACTACAGGTGGGCACCACCACGCCCAGCTAATTTTTGTATTTTTTAGTAGAGATAGGGTTTCAACATGTTGACCAGGATGGTCTCGATCTCTTGACTTCGTAATCCACCCGCCTCGCCCTCCCAAAATGTTGGGATTACAGCCGTGAGCCACCGCACTCTGCCTAACTCTTGCTATTCTAAGTGTGGTCCACAGTCCAGCAGCATCAGGATCACCAGGGAGCTTGTTGGAAATGCAGAATCTCAGGCTCCACACTAGACCTACTGAATTTGAATCTACATTTTTAAAAGACCTTCACATATGTTGGATGCACAGTTAAGTCTGAAAAACATAGTTTTAACTAGAACTCAGAAATTTAGGAGTATTTATCTTCAAAGAGAAGTGTGGAAATGAAGATTTCATCAGTCTGTGGATGAGATCTTTAGTGCCTTCTGCCACGTGGTCTGGAGTTTTGCTGCTTTATAAAGGAGCTTGTCAGGCCAGAGGATGCCTCTGCAGGAGTTCCCTGGGGGAATTTCAGGTATTTAGGTGATATTTAGGGTTAGTGATTATAGGAAAAGGAAGCAGTTGTTGGCATGAAAAACTAGGAAAGGTTGTCACAGGTAGAGGAGCATGCAACCCTAAACCAAGAGATCCTTTTATGATTGGACACAACTTCTAACTCCCTGGACATGGACTTGTCTCAGACTCTAACACCTCCAGAGCCAACAGGTCACAAATGAAACCAGCTGGATGTGTTGTGCATGGTAGCTTTGTGGAGTGGTGAGCATCATGGAGGGATACACTTCATTAAAAGGAAAGGCAATGTCCCCACTTGACTCACCTTATTGTTGCCACATGGGAATTTGGGCCCAGCATGGGCAAATCTTCAGATTTTTCAAAAGAAGCTAAACTTATTAACATGCAAGTTTGTATACAAAAAACCTTTTGGGTGTAATTTGTTGGTAAGTAATTATACTGTTTTTTTTTTTTTTTTTTTTTTTTGGGAGACGGAGTTTCGCTCTTGTTACCCAGGCTGGAGTGCAATGGCGTGATCTCGGCTCACCGCAACCTCCGCCTCCTGGGTTCAGGCAATTCTCCTGCCTCAGCCTCCTGAGTAGCTGGGATTACAGGCACGCGCCACCATGCCCAGCTAATTTTTTGTAGTTTTAGTAGAGACGGGGTTTCACCATGTTGACCAGGATGGTCTCGATCTCTTGACCTCGTGATCCACCCGCCTCGGCCTCCCAAAGTGCTGGGATTACAGGCTTGAGCCACCGCGCCCGTCCCAATTATACTGTTTTTAGAACAGCTCATGCCAAAGAAAATTCATGTGTTGTCTGTATCTGGTTTGCAGTACCTGTTCTGGATCAACTGAATGTATGAGGTGGTTTTGATACCTGGCTTCTTCAGTACAGGGCACCACACACAGACATTATGGATCTTTATCAAGAAAATGAAATAAAAAGACATAAAAGGAGAGAGCTGCATATGCTTTGATGGCCTGACTTAAAATCTGTGATAATCTGAAGAACCTCAGTGGTGTTTGAAGAAAGGGTTAGGTGCCTAATGGAATAAAATCTAGGACTTGTAAAAACAGTAGTCAGGGGTTGAGGCAAGGGTGAGGAAATACAGAAAAAGAAAATACTTGGCACCCCCAAGCTAGGATCACACACTGCAACGAGGCAGTCAGGGCAAGGAGGCTGGACCACAGCTGGGTCCTTCTTGTGCTAGAAAAGAAGTGTGACTATAGCTAGAATTTGAGTTAGTTGATCTTCAGCATCTGGTTATTGAATTTGATGGCTACTAAAACTGAAATTTTGTTGGGTTTTCAATTAAAGTTTGTCATGGTAAAATTACATATTTTGAGAGTGAAAACCAGGTGAAAAACCAAAGATTCTTTCTAAATATTTGCTACTTATTTGTTAAAGACTAAATTTCTCCAGGGTAAGGATGGTTTATTATTTATCTTTGCATTCCTAGCATCTATCACAGTCCAAGTCAATGAATGTTTCTTGACCTGAACTGATTATAAGACAAAACAAAGTTTATTTTCTATCTTGGAAGACTTTATGTAGGTGTTCATTTTCTGAACTGAATTAAAAAAAATAACAGCTTTATTGAGATATAATTTATATACCATAAAATTCACCATGTTAAGGTGTCTAATTCAGTATTTATTATTTTATTTTTATTTTTATGTTTTATTTATTCTTTTTTTTTGAGGTAGAGTCTCACTCTGTCACCCAGGCTGGAGTTCAGTGGCGTGATCTCAGCTCACTGCAACCTCTGCCTCCCAGGTTTAAGTGATTCTCGTGCCCCAGCCTCCTGAGTAGCTGGGACTACAGGCATGTGCCACTATGCCCAGCTATTTTTTTGTATTTTTAATAGAGACAGGGTTTTGCCATGCTAGCGAGGCTGCTCTCGAACTCTTGACCGTGAGTGATTCTCCCGTCTTGGCCTTCCAGAGTGCTGGAATTACAGGTGTGAGCCATCGTGGCTGGTCAATTTAGTATTTTTTGGTACACTATGCAACCATCACCAGTATCTAATTCCTGTAACTTTTCATCACCTCCAAATAGAAACTGCATACCCATTAGTAGTCACTTCCCATTTTTCCTGCTCCCAAACTCTGTCAACTACTACTCTATTGCTTATTATAGACATTTTAATAAATGAAATAATATAATATGAAGTCTTTGTGACTGGCATCTTTCACTTAGCATGATATTTTTAAGGTTTATGTATGTTATAGCATGTGTCAATACTTCACTTCTTTAAATGACCAGATATTTCACTGTATGAATTTTGTTCATTTTGTTCACCCATCAGTTGATGGACAAGGGGATGGTGTCACTTTTTAGCTATAATAAGTAATGCTGCTATGAACATTTATGTAAAAGTTTTTGTGTAGATGTTTGTTTTTAGTTCTTTTGCATATATATGTAGGAGTAAAATTGTGGGCCATATGATAATTATGTATTTGAGGACCTGATAAACAAAAAGTAGGTGTCCCATTTTATATTCTAATCAACAATGTAGGACAGCTCCAATTTCTCCACCTCTTTCCCACTTTTTTTTTTTTTTTTGACAGTCTAGCGGGTGTGAAGTTGTATTTCATTATGGTTTTGGTTTGTGTTTCCATAATGACTGATGATGTTGAACATTTTCCCATGTGCTTATTGGTTACTTAACTATTTTCTTTGAATAATTGTCTGTTCAAATTCTTTGCTAATTTAAAAAATAGAGTTGTCTTTTTATTGTTGAGTTTTAAGGCTTCTTTATTATGAATAACAGATCCTTAAGAGATATATGCCTTGCAAATACTTTCTCCTGTTTTGTGGATTGTCTTTCACTTTATTGATAGTGTCTTTTGAAGCAGAAAAGTTTATAAATTTAATGAAATCCAACTTAACCTTTTTAAAAATGCTTTTTTAAAAGCATTGTGCTTTTGGTGTTATAATTGTTCTTGTTGATCTTTAGTTGTTCTATCCGTTAGGAAAAGGAGTATTGATGTCTCTGACTATTTTTATCCATTTCTCCCTTTAACTTTGTCAGTTTTTGCCCATATATTTTTATGCCTTGTTGTTTAGTGTATATATGTTTATAATCGTTATGTTTTCCTTTTCAATTGATCCTTTTATCATTACAGAATATCCTTCGTCTTCAGTAATAATTTTTGTCTTAAAGCCTATTTTGACAAAACTGGCCGGGTGCAGTGGCTCACACCTGTAATCCTAGCACTTTGGGAGGCCAAGGCAGGTGGATTACCTGAGCTCAGGAGTTGGAGACCAGCCTGGGCAACATGGTGAAACCCTGTCTCTACTAAAGGACTAAAAATTAGCTGGACATGGCGGTGTGTGCCTGTAATCCCAGCTACTCAGGAGGTTGAGGCAGGAGAATTGCTTGAACCTGGGAGGTGGAGGTTGCAGTGAGATGGAGCCACTGCGCTCCAGCCTGGGCAACAGAGCAAGACACTGTTTACGAAAAAAAAAAGTGTTTTTTCAACAAGTCTGTTTTTTCTGATACTAATATTATCACTCGAACTGTTTTTTTGATTGCTATTATCATGGTGTATTAGTTTGCTAGGGCTGTCATACAAAGTACCACACTCTGGGTGACTTACACAACAGAAATTCATTTTCTTGCAGTTCTAGAGGCTGGAAGTATAAGATCAAGGTGTTGGCAGATTTAGTTTCTACTGAGGCTTCTCTCCTTGGCTTCAGGTGGTCACCTTCTTGCTGTGTTCTCATATAGTCTTTGCTCTGTGCATGTATGTCCCTGGTGTCTATCTGTGTGTCCAAATTTCCTCTTCCTATAAGGACACCTGTCAGATTAGATTAAGGACCATCCTAATGGCCTCATTTTAACTTAATTACTTTTTAGAGGTTCTATCTCCAAATTTAGTTACATTTTGAACCATTTGGGTTTAGGACTTAAATATATGAAGTTTGTTGTAGGGGGCAATTCATCCCATAATATATGGTACATATATTTATCTATTTAAAAATTTTATTCTACTTGTATCTCTGAATATAATGTATCTCCTGTAGACAGCATATAGCTGGCTCACTTAAAAAGTGTTTTCTGCCAATCTCTGCCGTTTGACTGGATTGTTTAATTGATTTACATTTAATGTCATTACTGATAATCAAGTAGCATTTATATCTGTCTCTTTCCTATTTGTTTTCTACATGTCTTCTACATGTCTTATAGAAGAGTCCCCAAGTTCCATTACTGTCTTATCTGTGTTAAATATATATTTTCTAGTGTACCATTTTAATTCTCTTGTTGATACTTTTCATAGGTCTTTACTCTATAATTCCTGATTATATTGTTGTGGTATTTTTTGAGTTATTTTCTTATTAGTTACTCCGGGGATTACAATTAACTTCTTAACTTAAAAAAATCCTAGTCCAGATTAATCAATTTAAATTCAGAAGTATACAAAACATCATTCCAACACTTCACTTTGCTCTTATTGTAATACAAATTACATCTTTATATATTATAAGGCCAACACTATACTTTTAAAATAATTGCTTTGCTTTATGCAATTGTTATTTAAATTTGATAAAAAGAAAGGGTTATAAACAAAAATAGATTTATCCTCTCTATGTAGATGGCTTTACCAGTACTCTATTTCTGTGTGGATTTGAGTTAATGTTTGGTGGTGTTTTTATTTCAGCCTCAAGGACTCCTTTTAGTATTTCTTTTAGGATGTGGTGGTGACAGATTCTCTCAAGTTTTGTTTATCTGAGCCTGTCTTAATTTTTTCTTCATTTTTTGAAGGATAGTTTTTCTGGATATAGAAGTCTTGGTTGACCTTTTCTTTCAGCATTTTGAATTGTTATCCTACTGCCTTTTGGCATCCTTGATTTCTAATGAGAAATCAACTGTTAATTTTATTCAGGCTCCCTGTACATGATGGAACATTTTTCCTTGCTGCTTTTGTTTCTGTTCATTTCTCTCTTTGTGTTTTAATATTTTGACTATGATATACCTTGGTGTGAATCTTTTTTAGTTTATCTTATTTGGAGTTTGTGAGCCTCCTGGACGCATAGATTAATGCTTTTCATCAAATTCAAGAAGTGTATGGCCACTAATCTTAAAAACATTCTTTCCCGCTTTCCATTTCTTTCCTCTTTTTCCTGGAACTCCCAGTGTGTATATGTTGCTTTGCTTGTTGGTGTTTTACAGGTTTCTGAGGTCCTGTTAAATTTTCTTTATTCTTTTTCTTTCTGTTCCTAAGACAGCATAACCTCATTGACATATCTTCAAGTACATTGATTCTTTCTTATGCCAGTTCAAATCTACTATTGAACCCCTCTAGTGAATTATTCATTTCAATTACTTTATTTTTCCACTCCACATTCTCTTTTCTTTTCTTTTCTTTTTTTTTTTTTTTTTTTTTGAGACAGAGTCTTGCTCTGTGGCCAGGCTGGAGTGCAGTGGCACGATCTTGGCTCACAGCAACCTCCACCTCCTGTGTTCAAGTGATTCTCCTGCCTCAGCCTCCTGAGTAGCCGGGACTACAGGTGTGCACCACCACACCCAGCTAATTTTTTGTATTTTAGTAGAGGTGGAGTTTCACCGTGTTGGCCAGGATGGTCTCGATCTCCTGACCTAATGATCCACCCACCTCTGTCTCCCAAAGTGCTGGAATTACAGACGTGAGCCACTGCGCCTGGCCCACATTTTCTTTTTGGTACTTTTAAAATTTTTTGTTTATATTGATATTCTTTGGTGAAGCATCATTTTTATACCATACTTTAATTCTTTAGACATGATTTCCTTTAGTAATTTGAACCTATTATATAGCCTATGTAAATTCTTGGTGTAATGTGTCCAACACCTAGGATTTTTTGATTGGGTGCTTTATTTCCTGTGAAGGGGCCAGGCTTTATTGTTTATTTGTATGTCTTGTAAGTCTGTTGAATAGTGGGTATTTCAAATAATATAATATGACATCGATTTTCCTCCCTCCTCAGGGCTTGGTATTGTTGCTTGTTATTGTTATTTGTTTATTCACTTCAGAATGAATTCTGTAGTCTGTATTCTTTGTCATACGTGGCTACTGAAGTCTCTGTCTGGTTATGTCAGTGGTCAGCTGATGATTGAAAGAGATTTCCTTAATTGCCTGGGACTAGTAAATCTCAGTCTTTGCTTAGAGCTCTGTGTGCATGTTGGAGGCATACCTTCAACAATCAGTAAGGCAGTTGACAACTCTGTCTTAGCCTTCACTTCACTTAGCATCTTCAAGGTGAGCTAGAGATTAGGGCCTTCTTAGGTATGAATACATGCATGTGGCATTCTAGATCCTAAGAAATATGTCAGAGCTTTGCAAATACCCCTATGGACATCTTATTTCCCAGATCTTCCTTTTAAATTTTTTCTTTTTGCCAGTCTTTCCTCCAGCACCAGGTTCAATAGATCCTTCTCTGTTAGTATCAAAGCCTTAAATAGATAAATAACATTATTATATTTAGTAAAATTTAATAAATGACTATTTTTAGTAAAATGATTAATTCACAAAAGTAAAAATAAAAGTATAGTGAAAACAACATAATTAGAAGTTATAATAAAAACTTAAGCACAGCACACCTAATTTTTCCCTCATATTTTTCTGGTTTTGAAGGCATATATACTCCAATTGGGCAACGTTCTGTGAATGCAACCAGCTTCTTCACATGTGGTATATATGAACGTTGAACATACCCATCTTGTAAATACTGATTCTGAGACTCAAATACGTCCCTAATAAGTTCTAGTCTATCATTATCTCTTTTCCTCCTTCTTACACTTGCCTTGACTAAATGCATTACTTGCATCATTTTGAAACATTTAATGTATCATAACTTTATTGAAGAGGCTTCAGCTATTTTTCTTCCTGTGGAAGTGGAAAACATTTCTTAGATGATTGAAAACTGGATTGATTGATGAATCCAATGGTTCATTTTTATTTCTACATCTCTTTCCTTCTTTTTTTCTAATAAACCTTTTTTCAGCTTTATTGGGGTATGACTGATAAATGGAAATAGTATATTTATAATGTATATAATTTGGTGTTTTGATATGTGTCCACATTGTGAAATGATCGCCACAATGCTTGTTAACATTTGTAATCTCACATGGTTATCATTTTTTTTTGTGTTGAGGACACTTAAGATCTATCATCTTAGCAAATTTGAAGTATACAATACAGTGTCGCTAACTATAGATACGATGCTGTTTGTTAGATTTCCCCTAACCTATTCATCTTGCATACTGTAACTTTCTATGTTTGATGACTATATCCCCATTTTCCCCACCTTCCCAATTCCTGGCAACCATCGTTCTACTCTGTGCTTCTGAGTTGGACGGCTTTCAATTCCAATTATAAGTGAAATTATGCAGTATTTGTCTTTCCGGACTATTTCACTTAGCATAATGTCTTCCAGGTTCATTCATGTTGTCACAATGGCAGGATTTCCTTCTTTTTTCAAATGGAATAATATTTCATTGTACATATACATAAACAGTTATGTATCACTTAATGATGGGGATAATTTCTTTGAAATGTGTAATTAGGCAATTTTGTCTTTGTGTGAGCATCAAAGTATGTACGTACACAAACTTAGATGGTATAGCCTACTCCACGCTTAGGCTATATGGTGTAGCTTACTGCTCCTGAGATACAAACCTGTACAGCAGGTTTGTACTGAATACTGTAGACAATTATAACACAATGGCAAGTATTTGCCTATCTAAACATATATAAACATTGAAAAGATATAGTAAAAATATGGTATTATAATCTTATGAGACCACCGTTAATGTAGTTTAGATATTTGTCCCCTCCAAATCTCATGTTGGAAATGTGATCCCCAATGTTGGAGATAGGGCCTAGTGGAGGTTTGGGTCCCACTCATTTATGAGGGAGTGGATCCCTCATAAATGGCTTGGTGTCATCCCGTTGGTGATGAGTGAGTTCTTGCTCTGTTAGTTCATGCAAGAGCTGGTTGTTTAAAAGAGCCTGGCCGCTCCCTTGCTTCCTCTCACCATGTGACACACCTGCTCCCACTTGGCCTCCCATCATGTGTAAAAGCTTCCTGAGGCCTCACCAGAAGGCAAGCAGATATTGGTGCTGTTTGAACAGTCTTTAGAACCATGAGCTAAATAAACTTCTCTTCTTTATAAATAAGTGCTTTCAACACATGCTGTGGGGATAGGGCTTTTCCCATTGAGTGGGCACTGAGTTAGGTTCTGTAAAGACAGATCCCGAAAATGGGGCTTTTCCAGCTAGCTGCCAGGTCATATAGTGATAACTGTCTGGGTTAGGGCCTTTGTGGGGTGCTCCAGACCTGTTTGCTTCCTCTTCCACGCACTCTGCCAGAGTGTTATTTTCCATAGTTACCATGGCTACAAGGATCTCGGTTTTCAAGAGTCCTCTGATGCTGGGAAGAGAGTGATGGAAAAAGGGCAAAAAATTTAAAAAACATAAAGCTCATTTTTCTTACTGAGACTCAGATATTTTTCTTGAGTAAATCATCCTCATAATGTAAGCCTATTGTTGATTTCCAGAGTTGTGAAAAAGTTGATTTGACATTTTTTTGTTCAGCATTCTTATTACTTTTATGGAGAAACAAATTTCTGGAGGTCCTTATTCGGTCATTCTGAAAGTGTTTTCTCCTTGTATTGAATTATAAAACTGCCTGCCACTCTCGTGATGTTTTATTTGCTTTTTTTGTTTTTTTTTTTTTTAGATTTTGAAACATGGTTTTTATTATCACCTTTCTCACCTTCATCATCTGTTTTTTCACCCCTCCTCTCCCACAAATATATATATATATGTCCATTTGTAGATTTTAAAATATTTTTAATTGTGGTAAAATATATATCTTAGTCAGCTCTGACTACTATAATGGAATACCATAAACTGGGTTGCTTAAACAATGAACATTTACTTCTCAAAGTTCTGGAGGTTGGACAGCCAACATCCGAGTGCCAGCAGGGTTGGGTTCTTGGTGAGGGTCCTCTTTCTGGCTTATAGACAGTTGTCTTGTTGCTGTGCAGACATATAGCAAAAAGGGAGCTACATAACTCTCTAGCCACTTCTTTATGACCTAATTACCTCCCAAAAAGTCCACACCTCCAAATGCCATCACATTGGGAGTAGGGCTTCAACATGAATTTGGAGGTGGCAAGCACAAACATTTAGTCTATTGTAACATGTACCATAAAATTCACCATCTTAATCATTTTTAAATGTACAATTCAGTAATGTTAAGCACATTCACACTGATGCAACCAATCTCCAGAACTCCTTCATCTTTCAAAACTGAAACTCTGGGGCAGGTGGCTCATGTCTGTAATCCCAGCACTTTGGGAGGCCGAGGTGGGTAGGTGGCCTGAGCCCATGAGTTTGAGACAAACCTGGGCAATACAGTATGACTTTGTCTGTACAAAAATTTAAATAATTGGCCAAGCATGGTGGCATACACCTATCATCCTTGCTACTTGAGAGGCTGAGGTGGGAAGATCGCTTGGGTCTGAGAGCTGGAGGTTACAGTGAGCCGAGATCATGCCACTGCACTCCAATTTAGGCAACAGAGTGAAACCCTATCTCAAAAACACAAAACAAAAACCTCTGAAACTCTGTACCCATTAAACAAAACTTCTGTGTCCCTCTTCTGTCAGTCCGTCGCAGCCACTATTCTACATTTTGTTTCTGAATTTCTGAATCTGATTTATCTTGCTACCTCATATAAGTGGAATCATACAGTATTTGTCATTTTGTGACTGGCTTATTTCACTTAACATAATGCCCTCAAGATTATTCCATGTAAGACTGAATAATATTTCATTGTATGCATATACCACTTTTTATTTATTGATTCATTCCTCATGAGTGAATTCCTAAAAAATAGTTGTTTCTACTTTTTAGCTATTGTGATTAATGTTGCTATGAATATAGGTATACAAACATCTCTTTGTGACCTTGCTTTTAATTCTTTTGGGTATATGATTGGTTTATTTTTGCTTTGCATAGAAACATCTACAGAAATTCCCAACTTAATAATTTTTTTTTTTTTTTTTGAGACAGAATCTCACCCTGTTGCCCTGGCTGGAGTGCAGTGGCGTGATCTTGGCTTGCTGCAACCTCCACCTCCTGGCTTCAAGTGATTCTTCTGCCTCAGCCTCCTGAGTAGCTGGGATTACAGGTGACTGCCACCACACCCACCCAATTTTTGTATTTTTAGTAGAGATGGGATTTTACCCTGTTGGCCAGGCTGGTCTCAAACTCCTGACCTCAAATGATCCACCTGCCTCGGCCTCCCAAAGTGCTGGGATTACAGGTGTGAGCCACTGTGCCCAGCCTCAACTTGATAATTTTTTAATAGGCCAGTAAACTTAATGATTTGCTCAGATTTTTATTTTTGATACATTCTTCAGTAGACATGGAAGTATTGTTTGCTGTTTATTCCCAAACATTAGATATCACCTCACTTGTTCTGTGTTTTTAAAGTGGTAGAGTTTAAAAAATTTTAAATGATACACAGCCATGTCAGAGATTAGGAAATGAGTACATTACAAAATTAAATGTCATCTGACTTCTGATTCCTAATTGAATTCTTAAACTGTTGTGCTTTGTTATTGTTTTTGTCCAAAAGAAAGAGTAGAAAAGAGTAGAAGGATAAGAAATATTGTAGTTATTTCGAATAAGTAATTAGCACAACGTTTCCTACTCTTAAGTTTCATTGACAAATTAGTAGGATATTGAGGAAATATATTTAGGGAAAGAAAGTGACAGTTTTAGCCATTGAGATAGATGTGAGTGGCCATACATTCTTTGTACCTCAGGGAAACAAACTGAGATACCTGCACTGCACAAGCAGGTAACGTAAGTCTGTGAAGCAAACCAGGTGGAATCTGGCAAACTGGGCCTCACATGCACTTTCTAAAGGGACAGCTGCCACTAGTTGTTGCCGGTTATCATCCCACAGATATGCCAGTTTTTCAAGAAAAATCAGAAATAATAATTGTTTATTTTCAAAAGTGAGCAAATAATTTAAACATTTTAAAATAAAATACCATGCTGGCCAATCAGATAAGTTTGCAAGCTTGATTTATGACTCTGAGGTCAATAAATTTGTGAATTCAGAGGGTAGCTGGTTTGACAGATACAATATAAATGATATGTTCATTATAATCTGAGAGAATTGACTGGAATGATTATGATAATTACATTTCTAGTGCTGTAGAGTACCATAGGGATCATCTAGTGTATCCATTTTGTTTTATAGTTAAGAAAACAGGACCTTACAAAGTTTAATGACTTTCTATGTTTGTAGTCATATCTATTGAGACTTTTAGAACCATACAAAGCAAGCTAAAGGGTAACAGTGCGAGCGTTGCCTTCTGAAAATACATTTGGATTTGCCTTGTGTCTTTTATTTTCAGAAACAAGGTATTACTGTGTTTCCCAGGCTACAGTACAGTGGCTATTCACAGGTGTGATCATAGCACACTGTAGCCTTGAGCTCCTGGGCTCAGGCATTCTCCTACCTCAGCTTCCCAAGTAGCTGGGACTGCAGGCACGTCCCACCATGCCTGGTTCTTGTGTCCTTATTAGTAATAACTTGGGTTTATATAGAACTTTTCCATATGCCTTTACATATATAGGTGATATTCTCAATTGGCCAAAGAAGAAACTGAATCCTAAAGTTTTGTAACTTGTTTAAGTTCACATGGCTCGTTTATGAGAGAGAATATGTTCACACAACCTGGTGTAGGATAAATTATATTTATCTTTGAGCATGATAATTACACTAGGACCACAGGCACAAATGGGGGGTCCTGGGAAGTCTCAGATATAGGGTCACCCTAGTCTAGTGACAGAACTGATGTTAGGATCTAGTGTCCTTATTTGTAAACTTTCCCCATCTTAGCAGGAAGATAAATAATATGACAAAATTAAGGTTTCTCAAGGGGAAAATATATGTGAGCTGAACAGAGAAGCATAAAAAGTCTATGTGGAAAAAGTAGACAGAAGGTATTTTCTTTTTCATGGTGTTTATTTATCAAGGAGAAGTTGATGCTTGAGATAGTTTTTATTTTTATATTACAGATACTTCTCCACTTATGATAGGGTCATGTCCTGATAAATCCTCATAAGTTGAAAATGTTATAAGTTGAGCATCCATTTTATACACCTACCCGACCAAACATTATAGCTTAGCCTTAACCATGCTCGGAACACTTAACATTAGCCTACAGTTGGGCAAAATAATCTAACACAAAGCCCATTTTATTTTATTTTTTAGAGACAGTGTCTTACTCTGTCACTCAGAATGGAGTGCAGTGGCACAATTATAGCTCATTATAACCTTGAACTCCTGGGCTCAAGTGAGCCTCCTGCCTCAGCCTCCTGAGTAGCCAAGATTACAGATGTGGTACCACCATGCCTAGCTATTTCTTTTTTCAAAGTTTTTGGAGAGGTGGAGTCTCACTATCTCTTGAACTCCTGGCCTCAAGTGATTCTCCTGCCTGGTCTCCCAAAGTGCTGAGATTTCAGGCATGAGCCACCTTGCCCAGCCAGAGCCTACTTTATAATAAAGCTGTGAATGTCGCTAGGGTGACCCTGTATCATGTAATTTAGTGAATACTGCATTGAAAGTGAAAAACAGGATGGTTGTATGGGCACTCACCATTAATGTACACAGCTGAAAGCACATGGGGCCTGAAGGTTGTTTGAAGCATTAAATTAAAATTAATTGTGGATGATGAGGATGCTACAGCAATCAGATTATCAATTTTTCTGTCTCCTGGTGAGGCTCGAGAGTAGCTGGTAGGGGACCCTAGAGTATCTATACTTGTTGATGGTTTAGTGGGTGTATTGCTCTTCAAGAAGTTAGTAAGTATTGGTTGTTTACCCTTGCAGTTGCGTGGCTGACTAGGATCTGTGGCTTGCTGCACTACCCAGCATTGCAAGAGAGTATCACACTGTATTTTGCTAGGCCAGGAAAAGATCAGAGTTCAGAATCTGAAGTACAGTTTCAAATGAACGCATGTTGCTTTCACACCATCGTAAAGCTGAAAAACTGTAAGTCAAATCATGGATAAGTCCAGATGCTCCTTGACTTAGATGGGGTTACGTTCTAATAAACCTATGGTAAAATTGAAAAATCATAAGTAAGCTCAGCTATCATTAGCAAGGGGCTGTCTGTATTTCTTAGTTTTTGGCTTAGTGCAGTGTTAGGCTCTTTATTTTCTCCCATGTATTTTACTTATACTTCAAGTCTCCAATTTGTAGCGGATACCAGTGGGTAAAACTAAGTACTGTTTGAGTTTTTAAGTTTGCCACACTGTCTGTGGTGCTTTTAGGAAGTAAGTTTTCATATGATGGGAATACAAAAGTAACTACATAACATAGAGGATTTTAATTTAGATATGTATTTGAGTGTCCTAATGACTTTTTTCCCCAATTTTTAAAAAGAAACAGACATACAACTTCATCTTACGAGGTTCTAATGGATCCTTGACTAAATTTGGAAATGAAAAAGTAATAAAGAGAGAACAAAAATAGCAAAATATGCAAACTCTCCAATTAGAACAATTCAGTGTTTCTAGGAAATATGTTTGAAATATTATATTTATTTTTTATTTTATTTTTAGATATGTGTAAGATTAATGTAAAATGAAATATTTACTCAATAACTGTGATTAAAATATTTACTGGATAACATTTATAAAATATTTTCTTTCAAGCTTTAAGATAAAATATTCCATTTCTCAGTTTCCAAAATGTGAAAAGACCCTATTTAGTGCTTTCAGTTTAATTCTCACTAGGGAGGAATCAAATTAATCTAGAAACAGATTTGTTAAGATATCCTACTACTGACATTTTTATTGTGTGAAGAAAGACTATGACTTTTGCCAAATAACGTAATTAATTCCAGGATTTCTTTGTGATAATGGCCCATATCAGTGTTAGATAATGAATTCTGGTTAAACACCTGGAATCAGAGAAGGATCTCATTCCTGCGCTTTCCATCATCTACTTTCCTGGAGCAATAGGCTCTATAGGCATGTGGTTCGGCCTGCCTTCAGGGGAGTCTCAGATGACAGGTTTGCCAGGCATTTTACTGTGACAAACATGGGTTACCAGTTTATGACCTTTTCCAGTTAGCAACATCTGCTTGTTTCGAGGGACCCAACTGCTAAACCAATGCTTCATATTTTATTAACATCAGCATTCTGGCACTGGTTTCTATGATTGTTTGGATATGAGCTAAGCTGCTATAATAGATACTCCTCCAAAGCACAGTGGCCCAATAAAGACAGAAGCTTATTTTTGTCTGACATTCTTTCTGTTATTTCTCTCTTATTTCTACCTAAGGGAAACAGTTGGGTCAGGATAGACAGGCTCTTTGAGCACTGCCCATTTTTTAATTTCGTTGCTCTGCCATTTCTTGTCATCTGTGCGGTCAGAGCTGCCTCATTCACATTTGAACCCCAGCCTGTGAGAAGGGAGAGAAGCACATGACATGGAAATGGCATGTCACTTCTACTAACGTTGCATCAGTGAGAATTTAGTCTTATGACCACGCCCACACTGAATGGGGGTGGGCAGGTGTGTCCTCTCAATGGATGGTCATGTACCCAGCTGAAGTGCTGTTACTAGGAAAAAAGGAGAGGTCAGATTTTGGGGAATGCCTAGCAATCTGCCAGAGTTATTTAATTCTTCAGAATCTTAGTTTCCTTTTCTCTAAAATGTGACAATAATTGTATCTACCTCAGAGAGTTGTCTCAAGAATTAGGTAAGGTAATAAATAGAAATATAGTTTCTGAGGCTGAGGAGGGCAGATCACTTGAGTCCAGGAGTTCAAGACCAGCCTGGCCAACATGGTGAAACCCCATCACTACCAAAAATACAAAAAAAAAAAAAAAAAAAAAAAAGCTGGGTGTGGGGGCCAGCACCTGTAGTCCTGGATACTTGGGAGGCT